>NC_056729.1:1413670258-1413814275 GCF_019279795.1 Protopterus annectens | reverse complement strand
TTTTAGAAAGAATGAGGGCCTAACAGGCCTCGTGGGATGCCAGGCTGCTTTGGATTTAGTAAAGGCCTTAATAGAAAAAGAAGATGAGGGCCTAAATACACCATGGGTGGAGGTGGACCTGTCCACATTAGTAGGCTCGACATTAGCAGGGGCTTCGGTTGTAGTCTGGGAAAGGGCCGAGGACCCAGCGGTCTCGGGTACAGAGGACACCACCAAAAGAGTGTCGTCGGTAGTCAGGGACTGCAAAGGCGTCTCGCTGAGAACGTGTAGCCTGTTTTGGCGTGGTGTCGGCGGGGACCGCGGGCCTCGCGTGTCGGTCCTTTTCCTTGCGTTTTTTGGTCAAACCGGTAGTCGGAGTGTCCGACGACATTTTATAGTCAAAAGCTTTACCAAAGTAGTGTTGGGCGAACTCCGCCCGACGCTTGATAGTGCGTTTACTGAAGGTAGCGCAAAAGCGACAGCCCGAGACGTCGTGGTCTGGGCCCAAACAAGGTATGCAAAGGGAATAGAAATCCTTATGCGGCATTTGCTTCCCACAAGAAATACAATTAACTTTTTCTGACATCGGTCTGAGGCAAGAAAAGTTTCCCCAACGGGGTACTTAGCTTTAATGAAGACTTCGGTTCCAATTATTTACGTAATTCAGGAGCTGGCCGACCGGCACTTGCGAACTGCTTCTGCTTCGGGCACCGCGCGGCAAAAAAGACTGAAGAACATGGCGTCGGCTGTGTCTTATATACTCTGGCCTTCCTGACGTCAGAAGAGTAAGCGACGACAACAGACGCCGGACCAAGACTTTGGAATTCGGCTGACCGAGGGACCGCCTGACGGCTGAAAACCCATCTGTGATTACTGCAGCTGTATGCACGATGAACATCCCATCTGTTATGACTGCAGCTGTATGCACGATGAACAACTGGCTCAAGGACAGAACCCACAGGGTCAGAGTTGCTGGAGCTATGTCAGACTCTAAGCCGGTCACAAGCGGTGTCCCACAGGGCTCAGTCCTGGGACCCCTCTTGTTCGGCATTTATTTTTCCGAGGTGCAGGCAAACATAGGAGGATTGTGGCTGACAGAGTTCGTAGATGACTGCAAACTGGGCGCCATAATTGATACTCCAGCGGACACAAGCATCCTTCAGAGAGGCCTCATAGAAACGGATAATTGGTGCCAGATCGATGGCCTTAAGCTGAACGCCAAAAAATATATAGTCATACCCTTTGGGAAAATCAAGGTACCCACAAATTATCACATAGGTGGTAATCCATTAAGTACGGAAGAGGTAATCAGGGACCCAGCTTGACAGTAACCTCTCATTTGACACTCACATTGCCAAAGTGGTTAGGAAGACCTTCTATATTGCCCACCTTATCATGAAGGGATTCACATCTAGATCAAGAGAGGTCATTGTGCCCCTGTACTCTTCTCTTATCAGACCAATGATTGAGTACAATGCCCCATTTGGGATGCATCTTACCCGACACCAGCAGCTGGAAAGACCCCAAAAGTTCCTCACCAAGAGGATAAAGGGTCTCAAACATATGTCATATGCTGCCCGACTGAAGAAACTCCAGCTCTATTCAGTCGCATACCGCTTACTCAGAGGTGATCTGTGCCTGACGTACAAGGCCATGTCCAATCCGGAATTAATGGACATGCTCCACCTCAGAAAATCCAAATCCATCAGAGCCACGAGAGCAAGAGACTTGAACCTCAACACAGAAATAAATAGGATGTGCTGGAGGGACAGATTTATAACCCAAAGGCTCGCTACACTCTGGAACAGAATCCCAATCCATGTTAGGCAGAGCCCCTCACTAACTCTATTCAAGAGAAATCTTGACGAGTGGATGGGAGATCGTAGGTTTACCCCGGGGGTCATCTCTGTGTCACTAGGCACAGTAAACTAAACCCTAAATGGGCATAGTATTCTCATCCTAAGGGGTGGTGAAAGCCACACACACTCTGGCTAGGCTTATAAATGCCCTAGGGCAGATAGCCTAGTATGAACCTATGAACCTATGGTTGAATGGGGTCTAATCCCCTGTGGGATAGGTTTTCCATGGTGCTTCTCGCAGAATTGAATGCAATGGTCTATCCATTTAGAAATGGTTTGCTTTGAAATAGCCTTCCCCTCTGCCCCTGAAGCAAATGTCACCAGCAGTTGTTCAGATTTCCTTTGAGGTTTAGTCCTGTTAAAATAAAATCTAAGTTGTCTGTGAACATCTAAGAAGTGCAGTATCCGTTCCCCTTTGTTCTGTGGATTAGAAAAGAAGGTTGGCAAATGAATGGACCGATTAAGAGCCACACTGGATACCACCTTGGGCATAGAGGGAGGGGCTGGTCCTGAGGGACACCCTGTCCGCATGAAAGATTATGAAAGGCTCCACTGCCGTAAGGGCCTGTAATTCAGATACCCTTTCTTGCTGAAGTGATTGCTAAAAGGAAAGCTGTTTTCCAAAAAAGGAATTTTAACTCTGCAGATGCAGCTGGCTCAAAAAGAGGAAGAGTGAGTTTTTCCAATACAAAATTAAGGTCCCAGGCTGGAGTTGGGGCACTTCTGGGTGGTCTTAAGTCTTTGGACCCTCTGAGGAACTGCTTGAACAGTGGGTAAGAAAAGAGGGGTGGTTCTGTGTTGTAATGAGCTGAAATGGCTGAGGCGTGAATTTTGATGGAGGCAAAGGAAAGGCCCTTGTGAAGCATCTCAGTTAAGTATTGAATAATCTGAGGTAAATTGGGCGCTGCTGTGGCCATCCCTTGAGTTTGGTTCTAGGCACAGAATCTTTTCCATTTTTCAGCATAAGATTTTCTAATACTAGGCCTCCTTGCCTCCAAAATGACATCCAAATTATTTAGAGAAGGATGGTAATGGAGAGATTAGATAATTAGCCAGGCTGCCAGGTTCAGGGTTTGAAGCTGGGGGTGCAGAATCTGGCTCTCCTGCTGAGACAGCAGGGTAGGGGTCTGAGGTAGGTGTCATGGGGCCAGCTGTGACACACTGCGCAAGAGGGGATTACCAGTGTTGGTGTGGGCCAGTCTGGTGCAATCTGTATCATCCTTGGTTTGTCCTGTTTGATTTTTAGAAGTACTTTGAAGAGGAGAGGCAGAGGAGGAAAGGCATAAACTGATAGATTTTTCCAGCTGAAGGACAGAGCATCCACTTTTCAAGCTTGTTTGTGGGGAGTCCTTTTGCAGAATTTGTCCAATTGGTAGTTCTGGGGGGAGGCAAACAGCTCTAAATCTGGGATCCCCCATTTGTTGATCAACATGTTGAAAATCTTTGGCTCCAGTTTCCACTCGTGTGGGTCCATGAGATTTCTGCTTAGTTCACCTGTCAGTGCATTTAGTTTTCCTGGCAGGAATTGAGCCTGTAGATGCACTTGGTAGCTCAAGGCTGTGTTCCATAGAGCCATGGCTAGTCTGCAGAGGGGGTATGAGTGGGTATCCTCCTGCTTGTTTATGTACCACATAACAGTGGTGTTTTGTCCGTCCTTACCAATAACTGTCCTGGAAGAACGTGGTCATTGAAGGCCGTCGGAGCATTCTGTACAGCCAACATTTCTTTCGGATTGATATGCAGATGCATTTGACTTGGGTTCCATTTGCCCTGAATGCACTTCCCTCCCAGGTGAGCCCCCCATGAATAGTCTGATGTGTCTGTTGTTAGGGTTTGGGCGGCAGGGGGTTGAGTGAATGGCAGTCCCTTGTTTTGGTGGCAGGCTTCTGCCCACCAAAGGAATTCTAACCGTAGGCAAGCTATGATAGGAAACATTGATTCTAGACCCTGAGAATGTTGACACCATAGGCTTTTTAGATACAATTGTTTCCTCATATGCAGTCTTGCATATGGAATTAGTAGAATGCAAGAGGCCATGAACCCAGGGCTTGCAGGATTTTCCTTGCAGATAGCTAGGTCTTTGTGGCCAATAGTTTGAAGTAGGCTGTCAAATGAACTTGTTTCTCTGGCGTGAGGTAGGCCATCTGGGAAGTTGTATTCAAGCTTGCTCCCAGGAATACAATTTGTTGGCAGGGTACAAGATGTGATTTCTTTTAGTTTATGGTGTACCCCAGAGAAGTTAGCAATTTCTTTACAAATGCCAGATGATTTAATAGTATGTCCCGGCTTTCTGCCCAAATTAGACAATCATCCAGGTATGGGTATATCTGAATATTCCTTTGCCTGCAAAATGCAATGATTGGAGCTAGGCACTTTTTGAATACACTGGGCGCAGTAGATAAGCCAAAGGGCAATGCAGAGAACTGAGAGTGCATGTAGCCTGCTCTGAAGCGTAGGTATCTTCTGCAAGATTCCCTTAACGGGATGTGCAGGTAGGCTTCCTTTAAATCTGGTGTTGCCAACCAGGCATCTTCGCCTAGCATGGGAAACAGCTGATGAAGAGTTAGCATCGTGAATTTTGGGATTACCAAAAAAGTGTTTAGGATAGACAGTTCCAGGATAGGATGCCAGGAATTGTCTTTTCTGGGTACCAGGAATAGTCTTGAGTAGAAACCTTGCCCCCATTCTTTTTCTGGGACAGGTTGAATAGCCCTGATGCTAAGAAGAGAGAGAACTTGCTTTTAAGCCTCTGCCACTCCCCCCCATTCATTTGGGGGTAGGTCTGGCCAACCATTTGGGGTTGGTAAGGAGTGGAAGTGGAATCTGTATCCTTGGGAAACTGTATTTAGAACCCATTTGTCCTGGGTAATGAGTTCCCAATTTTTTGCATGCCAGCAGGATAACCCAAATGTAATGACTGCAACAGTGAAACACGAAGAACATCCCATTTGTCCTGGGTAATGAGTTCCCAATTTTTTGCATGCAGGGCAATCTTTCCCCCTAAAGGAATAGTCAGTTGAGCATGGCTTGGAAGGTTTAAAGTTAAGTCATTGAGACAGTTTACCATAAGGGGGGAGTCTTATACTCCCTGCTTTGGAAGTGGGAGCCCTCCCACTGCTTAGGCCTGTGAATACCTTGAGACTGAAGCCTGGGTGTTCTGCTGGTTCTGGGTTTGGACTGAGAAGGCCTGGAAGAGGCAGGAAAGGACCAATTCTTAGACGGCCAATGCCTACTAAATATGGGAGGCTGTACTTGCAGGAAATCTTTAACAGTTTGCATAGATTTAGCTTTTTCCTCCATCTTTTTAAGTACTACTGCTGCTTTGATGCCAAACAGGTGGTCTTTGTTTAAGGGAGCATCCAGTACTTTAGCTTTAACATGATCTGGCAAAGATGGCTCCTTAAGCCAATCATGCCTTCTAAGTACAGACCCAGTGACAGCAGCCCTGCAAGATGCCTCTAATGAATCAAAAAGTAAGTTGTGTATACTTACCATAACTGTAGATGTTCGAGTGTATTCACTGTTGCAGTTATTACATTTGGGTAATCTGCTGGCAGTTTGCCCTCAGTCGGCCTGAATAACAAAGTCTTGGGTCCTGCGTCGGTTGCCGTCTTCTCTTCCATGACGTCAGGTCTTCAGGGGTATAAAACATGCAGCCGACGCCATTTAAATCAGTTTTTCTCATGTCAGATGGCCCCCAAATGGGGAGCAAAAATATATATACAAATAAACTGTAAATATATAAATGCACTTTTAGAAACAAAAAAATTACCTTCAACTAAAAGCAAATACACCACAAAGGCTTTTGAGAATAGTGAAGGAAAGAAAAGGTATAGGATGGGGGATGGCGGGTGGGTAACCCAGACTGCAACAGTGAGTACACTCGAACATCTACATTTATGCCAAGTGTACACAACTGTACTATGTTCCTCGTGCTTCACTGTTGCAGTCATTACATTTGGGTAGAATCCCAAAGCTCTGGTTGGGAGGCTGGAACTAAACAGCATTAGGTGTGGCTATAAGGCCCTGCAGAACTGCAGTGGCAAAGCCTGCTCTGGACTTAGAGTAGATGATGATGCTTTGTAAAGGTGTGAACAGAACTCCAAGTAGCAGCCTCTAGAATGTCTTTGGTTGGTACTCCTCTGAGAAAGGCTGCTGAACTAGCTGCAGCTCTGGTGGAATGAGACCTAATGCCCTTGGGCACAGGTTTACCATGGTGTAAGTAGCAGAAACGGATGCAGTGGCTTATCCACTTTGAAATTGTCTGCTTTGAAATAGCCTTTCCGTCTGATCCTTCAGCATACGTCACTAGTAATTGCTCAGTTTTTCTTAGAACTTTAGTCCTGCTCAAGTAGAATCTTAGCCGTCTGTGTACGTCCAAGGAATGCTGAATTCTCTCCCCCTTGTTCTGCGGATTTGGATAAAAGGTTGGCAGACGAATTGTTTGGTTAACAGCCACACTGGAAACCACCTTAGGCATAAATGTAGGATTTGTCCTCAGACACACCCTGTCAGGGTAAAATATGATAAAAGGCTCTACAGCCATGAGGGCCTGTAGCTATGAAACTCTTCTTGCTGAAGTAACTGCTAGTAGCAGAGCTGTTTTCCATGATAAGAACTTTACATCAGCGGTAGCAGCTGGTTTAGATGGAGGCAGGGTGAGCTTTTCCAATACATAATTGAGGTCCCATGCAGGTAAATGGTGATCTTCTAGGAAGACTTACATTTTTGGCTCCTCTAAGATACTGCTTTAGTAAAGGATGAGAAAAGATTGGTGGTTCTGTATTGTAATGAGCTGAAATGGCAGAGGCATGGATTTTAATTGAAGAGAAAGATAGCCCTTTGTCAAGCATCTCAGTTAAGTATTGTAATATCTGAGGAATATTTGAATATTTGCTGTATCAGTTCCTTGTGCTTGATTCCAAGCACAGAATCTCTTCCATTTATCAGCATAAGATTTTCTAGTACTAGGCCTTCTGGCTTCCAAAATGACATCCATCACAGCTTTACTGAGAGGAGTTGTTTGTATAACTACATGATCAGCCATGCTACCAGGTTCAGTGTCTGGAGTTGATTGTGCAGGATCTGATTGTTTTGCTGGGACAGTAGTTGAGGTCTTTGAGGTAAGGTCCAAGCTGGGTATTGAGACATGTTCCTTAGGACTGGGTACCAGTATTGGCGGGGCCAGTCCAGGGCAATTAGTATCATCTTTGGTTTCTCTTGTCTGACTTTTAGGAGGACTTTGGGAGAAGAGGCAGAGGAGGAAAGGTGTAAACTGATAGGTTTTTCCAACTGAAGGATAGGGCTTCCACTTTCCATGCTTGTCCGTGATAGGTCCTTGTGCAGAATCT
Organism: Protopterus annectens; assembly: GCF_019279795.1. NCBI lineage: Eukaryota > Metazoa > Chordata > Ceratodontiformes > Protopteridae > Protopterus > Protopterus annectens. The sequence goes on along the minus strand of NC_056729.1, from coordinate 1,413,807,086 downwards.
TTTCAATTGATAATTCTGGGGAGAGGCAAACAGATCTATGTTTGGGCTCCCCCATTTCTTTATTATCATGCTGAAGACTTGTGGATTTAGTTTCCACTCGTGAGGGTCCATAATGTTTCTGATTAAATCGTCTGCCGGAGTATTTTGTTTTCCTGGCAGGAATTGAGCTTGGAAATGTATTTGGTAGGTCAAAGCTGTGTCCCATAGTGCCATGGCTAATCTGCAAAGGGGGTATGAGTGTGTGCCCCCTTGTTTGTTTATATACCACATGACTGTGGTGTTGTCCGTCTTTATCAGTAGTTGTCCTGGATGAAGCAAGTCCTTGAAGGCTGTTAGGGCATTTTGAACAGCTAGCATCTCTTTCTGGTTGATATGTAGAAGCATTTGTTTTGGGGCCCATATGCCCTGAATGCATCTTCCTGCCATGTTGGCCCCCCAGGCATAATCTGATGAGTCTGTTGTTAAGGTTTGGCTGGCAGGGGGTAGAGTGAAGGCCCGTCCCATGTTCTGATGACATGCCTTTGCCACCATAGAAACTCCTGTTGTAGGCAGGGTATGAGAGGAATCCTAGTTTCCAGATTCTGAGAATGTTGACTCCATAAACTTTTTAGGTACCATTGAAGTTGCAGTCTCGCATATGGAATCAGTAGGATGCAAGATGCCATCAAGCCCAAAGCCTGCAGAATTGCAGATAACTGGGTTTTTGTTGCCATCAGTTTGAAGTAAGTAGTCAGTTGCCTTTGGTTGTCTGGCGTGAGGTAAGCCATCTGGGCAATTGTATTCAAGCTTGCACCCAGGAATGTCATCTTTTGAGAGGGTACCAGTTGTGATTTCTTTTTGTTTATTGTGTACCCTAGGCATGTTAGAAGCCTTTTCACAAACGCCAGGTGTCGAAGAAGAATGTCCTTGCTCTCTGCTTGAATGAGACAGTCGTGCAAGTAAGGATATATCTGAATACGTTTTTGTCTGCAAAATGCAATTACTGGTGACAGGCACTTTGATTTATCTACTGCGCACAGGGTCTTCACAAAGGGCAGTGCAGAGAATTGGTAATGCATTAAGCCAGCCTTGAATCTGAAGCATTTTCTGCACGATTGTCTTATTGGGACATGCAGTTATGCCTAAGCTGCTGCAAAGTCAGCATTTTGAATTTTGGAATGTCCAGGTATGTGTTCAAAATTGATAAATCCAGTATTGGCCACCAGGCCTTGCCCTTTCTGGGTACCAAGAACAGTCTTGAGTAAAAACCTTGTCCTTTTTCCTGTTCTGGTACTGGCTGAATGGCCCCCATACCCATGAGGGACATAACCTGTTTCTTTGCCTCTGCCCATTGATTTCTGGGCAGATCTGGCCAACCGTTTGCCATTGGCAGAATGTTGAAATGGAATCTGTATCCATGTGATACTATGTTTAGTACCCACTTGTCCTGGGTTATTAACTACCAATTTTGAGCAAAAAGTGCCAATTTTCCCCCTAAGGGTGCTGCCAAAAGATAAGTGCTTGGTGTAGGCAGAGGAAAGTCACTGGGACTGTTTTCTGTAGGTTTGCGCTTTATCTCCCTCCAGATTTGGAGGTAGAAGCGCCCCATTGCTTGGACCTGTATGAATCTTGTGCCTGCCATCTGGAACCCTTAGGGCATCTGGATATGCCCCTTTGAGCTCTGTCTACCACAAAAAAGGACCAATTCTTTGTAGGCCAGTGTCTACTGAATCTTTGTGGCTGCACTTGTAAGAAGTCTTTAACAGTTTGCACAGACTTAGCTTTGTCTTCTATTTTCTTTAAAACCTCTTCTGCCTTAATACCAAACAGAGTATCATGCTGTAAAGGTGCATCTAGCAATTTAGCTTTAACATGATCAGGCAAATTTTGTTCCTTTAGCCAGGCATGCCTAAATCACAGATCCAGTAACTGCGGCCATGCAGGAGGCCTCTAAGGAGTCAAAACCACATTGCAAAGTATGCTTTCCAACCTGTTCAGCTGCATGCAATAATTCCTGCAATTCTTTATTTTCTGCACATTCAGAAATCAACATCATTTCCTGTTTCAGCAATCCCATAACATGTTGTTGATACTTAAGCATATGAAATTGAAAGTTTAAGGCTCGGATTGCCAAGGTTGCAGATGTATAAACCTTTTTCCCCATCTGTCCAGTGCCCTTGAATCTGTCAGAGGGGGTAGGATTTTTTGCTGTTGAGGCCTTAACTCCCTTTGGACCCTGTGAAATAGTTTCAGGATCAGCAGCAGGGTTTCTAAATAAAAATTTATGAGTCAGGGACCCTGTAATATCCGTCAGGCTTACTGGGAGCCGGAGGTAAGGAGTCAGGGGTCAAGCTTGACTCCGAAAACACATCATCCACAATGTCTAAAACAGGGGGAATGGCTAAAGGCCTGTACTGAGGGAGAAGAAGGAAATCCCTGAGCTTCTTTTTGATTCTGAGAAATCTTGACTTTCCCAGTGAAAATGCTCCCTCAAAGTATGCAAGGTTTCCCCAAATGAATAATCCTCAGGAGGAGAAGCAGATGGTATAGACTCCTCTGCATCAGAATCCTCATAGGGAGGTATAGATAATTCTTGAACAGAAGAGGACTCAGAAGAAATAGAAACCTGATCTGAAGATTCAAAATCAGTGTCTTGCCTAGGCCTCTTTTCTGGAGGGGGATGGGTACCCCTGATCAAGGTAATAAGGTCTTCAGCCATTTTGATCATCTGTTTTTTAGGCATAAAGGCCTGTGCACATGGCTCATGCGTCAGTTTTTAGTTTTAGAAGTTGCTTTTGTCTTTGGTTTTGCAGCTGTCGTCGGTTTGATATACAAATGTTGAGGTCTGAATACACACTGAGAAGCCAGTGCCTGCTCAGCGGCTCCGGACCCATCCGAGGGAGATACATCCGTCGGTCCAATACCTGGAGTATCTTGCGGCATGCCGGACGCCACATGGGTGTCGGTAGAGGCCTGCAACTCGAAGGTAGCGGGTATCAGGGGTTGCAAAAGCGCCTCACTGAGTACCAGCGAACCGGCGACTGGCTTAGGAGAAGCTTCGTCGTCGGTTTTGGATCTAGACTGCCTTTCTCTGTCCTTTTCTTTGTGTTTTTCATGTACTCCGGCAGTCAGATTGCTATCTGATGACATTTCTGGGTACTTAAATCTGTTTCCAAAATACTATGAGGCAAAAATATACAGACGCTTAATAGTGCGTTGGTTAAATCTAGCACAAAACAGACAGCCAGGCACGTTGTGATCAGGGCCTAGGCAAGGAATACAGTATAAATGGAAATCCTTATGAGGTATTTCCTTCCCACAAGTAATACAATTAACTTTTTCTGACATCGGTATGGAGCAAGAAAAAAGTTTCCCCAATGGGGTACTTAGCTTTAGTGAAGACTTCAGTTCTGAAACTCAAACTCGAAAATTTCAGTAGTCGGCCGACCGGCACTTGCAAAATGCTTCTGCTTCGGGAACCGCGCGACAAGAAAGACTAGAGAAAATGGCGTCGGCTGCATGTTTTATACCCCGGATGACCTGATGTAATGGAAGAGAAGACAGCAACTGATGCAGGACCCAAGACTTTGGAATTCAGGCCGACTGAGGGCAACCTGCCAGCAGATTACCCAAATGTAATGACTGCAACAGTGAAACACGAAGAACATCCTGCTTTGAAGCGGAGGTATCTTCTGCATGATTCCCTTATTGGGATATGCAGGTATGCCTCTTTTAAGTCTAGAGTTATTAACCAAGCATTCTTGCCTAGCACAGGCAGCAGCTCTTGTAAAGTCAGCGTTTTGAATTTTGGAATGTCCAGGTACATGCTCTGAATCAGTAAGTCCAGTATTGGACGTCATGAATTGTCTTTTCTGGGTACCAGGAAAAGTCTTGAATAAAATCCTTGTCCTTTTATGGTACCGGTTGAATAGCCACATAGGAACAGACCAAAAGCCACGCAGGGTAGACAGTGTACGGATTATACCATTATAATCTGTACAGTCAAAAGCAATCCAGCACAAAGGAAGATAAAAATTATTAGGCTTTACTGTGGCAACTCATGTAGAATATCAAGCAAACCGGTTTCGGCTGAAGATTCAAGCCTTCTTCAGTGCAACAAAAAAATTCAATTAGACCACATCCTAGTGTCTGCTTTTATATCACAATATATAAAGACATACACTCAAAATAATTGGATTAGTGTAAGACAGAACCACCAAGTCGAAATCTAACTTAATTCATTAAGGCCAGGTCTGAATAAAGCCCCTAGCCTGATGATCCAAGAGGATTCTATATTATTTAGTATATTATGCCAACCTGCTTTGGAAGGTCTGTGCATTTGAATTTTATCTATTATGGTGAACTTGAATTTCGCAGTTGTGTGTGTGATGGTGTGTTTATAAAGGGCGTTAGAAATTCTTTTATTTCTGATCTCACTTAAATGTTTGCTTATGCAGTGTCTAAAGGGTCTAAATGTTTGTCCGAAATAAAAAGATGAACAAGTGCAAGTAGCTAAATAAATTAACCAGTCACTGCTGCAGTTACTAAAAACTCTAATCTGAAGCACTTTAGGGGTGTTGCAGCTGGTAAATTCTTTGGTGTATAAAATGTGTGTACATGCACTGCAGTGACCACAAGGGACACAGCCTACTAAAGAATCACCAAATAATGTTTTCTGCATTGGGATGGGTGGATTGTAGCATTTATAGTGGGTGAGATGAGAGTTGATAGTTCTACCTCTACGGTAGGAAAAAGCACATCCATCTAGTAGTATCCCATTTAAATGTTCATATGCACTTAGAATATCCCAATGGTTGTTAATAATATCCCTAAATCTTGGAGTATTACTACCAAATGTTGTGACTAATCTAATTGGTTGGGAAACCTGCGTTTTGTGTCCAGTAGTTCTATTTTGATATTCCAAAAGTTGGGATCTCTGCATACGATTTACCTGGGTAACAGTTTGGGTAATGCGATCTTTATTGTAACCTCTGGTTATCAGCCTATTTGTTAAACCTTGTTGACACTCCTGGTGAGATTGTTCAGAAGAGCATATACGCTTGATACGCAAGTATTGGGACTTAGGGATGTTGTTGATAATATGGTGGGGGTGGTGACTAGAAGCATGAAGTAAGGTGTTGTACTTTGGAAATTTTCTGTATACCCGAGTTTCCAGCGTATGATCTTCTTGTCGAGTAACAATAACATCCAAAAAATTATTTGTTTATATTCAATATTTAGAGTGAAATGAATATCCCATCTGTTGCTGTTCAGATATGTAACAAATTCATGTACATAAGTTGCATCACCCCGCCATACCATCCAACAATCATCCAGATATCGTCTCCAAATATCTAACTCTTCTAAAAAAGAATGGTTGTTATCATAAATTAGCTGCTCTTCAAAAAACCCCATGAATAGGTCAGCATAAATGGGAGCAAAATATGCTCCCATCGCTGTACGACTTGCCATGAAAACAGAAAATGTTTTTAGTTAAAACAAATTATGTTATCTTGAGCAAAAAGTTGTTGAAACCAGGAGTGTACAATCTGGATTTCTCTAGCCAATATTCAATTGCCTGTAATCAAGCCCCATGTGGTATGCTAGTATAAAGGGAGGTGACATCCAGTGTGCAAAGATACCAGTTTGATTCCAATTGTGTATCACAAATGATATTAAAAAATTCAGTAGTATCTTTTGAGTCTAGACCTGACCATGGACAGTAAGTAGTGCGTCAGGAAAGCAGACAAAGGTTCAGTAAGAGAACCCTTACCAGATACAATGGGTCTACCTGGTGGACATGTGGGGTGTTTATGCATCTTGGGGAGTAAATATAGATACTGAGGGATTGGGTCTGAAACCTTGAGTTGTTTACATGTATGTTGATTAATAATGCCCTCCTCCACAGCTAGATCCAGGAAGGTATCAATGTGTTTTTTAAAATTAGGCATAGGATCAACAACCATGTGTATATAAAAACGGGCATCAGATAGTTGTTTATCCGCCTCAGCCTGATACCTCTCCCAAAGGTATTTGTTTCCCACAGGTTAAACAATTATTAACTTTTTCTGACATCGGCTGAGGCAAGAAAGAGTCCCCAACGGGGTACTTAGCTTTAGACGTCTTCGAAGTAGTATTCGGTAGAAGTAATCTCTGGATCCGACCGGCACTTGCAAACAGCTTCTGCTTGGCCACGCGGCAAGAAAGACTGAGGAAAATGGCGTCGGCTGATGCTTTTATACCCGAAGACCAACAGAGATGACGTCGGGTGAAGTGCGACATCAGCCGAAGCCGGACCCGGACTTTGGAATCCGGCCGACTGAAGGGCTGCCTGACGACAGGATAACCCAGTTGTTATGACTGCAGATGCATCCATGAAGGACATCTGAGTTCATTTAATGCTTGCTGTTCTTGCTTAGTCAAGTTGTATCGAACAGACTGATGACCTTGAGAAAAGTGCAAATCCTTAAAAACGCATTCTTTAAATATAGCCACATGTTTATCCATGGGGGGTTGGAACTCAGATCTCCCAAACTGAAACCCAGTAGATCTTTGAGTGTTTTCAGTATCTGAAAAAAATATTTTGAGATTAAGTAATCTGCAAAAAGCATTCAGTTCATTAACTAGAACATGCTCAGGTACAACAGAAGTAGGTACAAATTGAGACCCTTGTTCAATACTTTATTGTGTATATTAGACAACTCGTATGAGGAAATGTTGTGTACATTGTCTATTGAGTTACAATTTTCTGCAACAATTGTTGTATTTTCTGATAGTTTCTTTCAAGGTTTTCTCCCCCCTCTGCGTTTTTATGCCTAAAGGGTCTGAAGGTTGTTTGCATTTGGCCACTGGAGAATCTTGGTTAGAAGGGCAATCTAAATCAGTGGCAGAGGAGGACTCATCCTCTGAAGTCCCACTTGGTGATTGTGTTGTTTTTCTACGTATAGACCTTGGTCTTTTCCTTCTATTGGTAGATCTATAACTGGGATCAGAAAATCGAACACTTTTTTGGATTACAAAAGGTTTCCCTTTTTCATAATCAGCAATATCTCTGAAATTTCTGAGTTTTCTTTTTGATAAGTTGTTCTTCTAATGTAGCTAAATCCTTGGCCAAATTGGTCAAATGGATATTAAAGAAGCTTTCAGACTCATAAGCCTTGGCTTCTTGGCAATTACCATTAATTTCTAAAGTTTGAGTTTCTATCATCCTTTCATAATATGCAATCAGTGTATCTACAAACAACATGGATGCCTGATGTTGTGTTTGGGCCCAATCTGTAGAAAGTTGGTCATCAATAATACCCACCAGTGGTTGTTCGGACTCTTAATCCTCGTGGTGTTATATTTTTAAATTTATAAGCTTTAAACAGTTTGAGGTGCCAAATGTTGGCCCTTAAAGTTCGGTTGAATAGCCCCCATATCCATGAAGGACATGACTTGTTTCTGGGCCTCTGCCCACTGGTTTTGTGGCATATCCGGCCATCCGTTTGGAACTGGCAAAGTACAGAATGAAATCTGTACCCCTGGGATACTATGTTTAATACCCACTTGTCCTGGGTAATTAGCTGCCAATTTTGAGCATGAAGTGCTAGTTCTCCCCCCAAGGGGGCTGCCAAAAGTTAAGTGCTTGGAGATGGTAGAGGAAAGTCATTGAGACTGCTTACTGTAGGGTTGTCCTTTGTTTCCTCCAGATTTGGAGGTGGAGGCTCCCCATTGCTTTGACCTGTAAGAACCCTGAGATTGGTATCTGGAGCCTTTTGAGGGTCTGGGTTTGCCCTGAGTGGCTCTGTTGGACACAGGAAAGGACCAATTTTTAGTAGGCCAGTGCCTACTGAACCTGGGTGGCTGCACTTGCAAGAAATCTTTTACAGTTTGCATAGATTTAGCTTTGTCTTCCACTTTCTTTAAAACCTTTTCTGCCTTATTACCAAACAGAGTATCATGCTGCAAAGGGGCAGCCAACAATTTAGCTTTAACATGATCAGGCAGATTTTGCTCCTTGAGCCAGGCATGCCTTCTAATCACAGAACCAGTAACGGCGGCCCTACAACTTGCCTCTAAAGAATCAAAATCACATTGCAAAGTATGCTTTCCAACCTGTTCTGCTGAATGCAATAAATCCTGCAATTCTTTATTTTCCACACAATCAGAAATCAACATCATTTTCTGTTTAAGTAAGCCCATAACATGCTGTTGATATTTAAGCATATGAAACTGGCAGTTTAAAGCCCTAATTGCCAAGGTTGCAGACGTATAAACCTTCTTACCCCATCTATCCAGAGCCCAGGAATCTCCATCAGAAGGGGTAGGATTTTTGGCTGTAGAAGCCTTAACACCCTTAGGATCCTGAGAAATAGTCTCAGGATCAGCAGCAGGATTTTTGAAAAGAAATTTGTGGGAGTTAGGAACCCTGTAATATCTGTCTGGCTTACTAGGAGCCGGAGGCAGGGAATTAGAAGCCATGCTTGATTCCGAGAACACATCAACAATGTCTAATACAGGTGGTATTGCCAAAGGCCTATGCTGAGGAAGAAGGAAATCCCTAAGCCTCTTTTGTGATTCAGGGAAGTCCTGACTCTCCCAGTGAAAATGTTCCCTTAAAGTATGCAAAGTCTCTCCAAAAGAGTAATCCTCAGGAGAAGATGCAGATGGGATGGATTCCTCTGCATCAGAATCCTTATAGGGGGAATAGAAAATTCCAGATCAGAAGAGGAATCAGAAGAAATGGAAACCTGATCTGAAGATTCATAATCAGTGCCTTGCCTAGGCCTCTTAGCAGGGGGGGCCCTGATCAATGTAATTAAGTCCTCAGCCATTTTGATCATCTGTTTTTTAGGTATAGGGACCTGAGCACGTGGCTCATGCGTCATTTTTTTAGACATAGAAGTTGTTTTTGACCTTGTTTTTGTTGCTGATGTCTGTTTAATATAAAAATGTTGAGGCCTGAAAACACCCTCAAAAGCCGGTGCCTGATCAGCGACTCCGGACCCATCCAAGGGAGAGACATTCGCGGGTTCAATACTGTGAGAATCTCGTGGCATACCGGACTCCGCATGGGTCATAGTAGAGGCCTGCGACTCAAAAGTAGTGGGTATCAGGGGCTGCGAAAGCGCCTCACTGAGTACCAACGACTGGCTTAGGGGAAGCTTCATCGGTTTTGGATCTCGACGGTCTGTCTCGGTCTTTTTCCTTGCATTTTTTGTGAACACCGGTAGTCAGATTGCTAACCAACGACATTTCAGGGTAGTTAAATCTTGAACCAAAATATTTAGAAGCAAAAATATACCGACGCTTAATAGTGCGTTGGTTAAATTTAGCACAAAACCGACAGCAAGGCATGTTGTGATCAGGGCCTAGGCAAGGAATACAGTACAAATGAAAATCCTTATGGGCTATTTGTTTCCCACAAGTAATGCAATTATTAACTTTTACTGACATCGGTAAGGAGCAAGAAAAAGTTTCCCCAGCGGGGTACTTAGCTTTAGTTTGAAGACTTCAGTTCTGAAACTCGAATATGAAAATTTCAGGAGTCGGCCGACCGACACTTGCGAACTGCTTCTGCTTCGGGCACCGCGCGGCAAGAAAGACTGATTACAATGGCGTTGGCTGCATGTTTTATACCCCTGATAACCTGTCGTCATGGAAGAGGAGACAGCAACAGACTCAGGACCCAAGACTTTATTCAGGCCGACTGAGGGCAACCTGCCAGCAGATTACCCAAATGTAATGACTGCAACAGTGAAACACGAAGAAAGTACAGTTTTGTACCTACCATAAATGTAGATGTCCGAGAGGTATGCATCTGCAGTCCTAACAAATGGGTTGTCCTGGCCTCAGGCAGCCCTTCGGTCGGCCGGATTCCAAAGTCTGGGCCTGGCCTCGGCTGATGTCGCACTTCACCCGACGCCATAGCTGCAGTTCAGCGGGTATAAAGGCATCAGCCGACGCCATTTTCCTCAGTGTTTCTTGCCCCAGATGCCAGGTGCCCTCTAGGAAGGCTAAATTTGGATAAATGCAAATGTTTCCAAACAATAGAGAGCAAATAGAAATAAACATGTATATACATATATACAAACAAATACACCATAATAGATTCCCCCAGCTAGCTACAAGATGGGCAAATACCCTAGGAGTACCACAGAGGGGAAGGAGGGTGGGTAATCCTGACTGCAGATGCATACCTCTCGGACATCTACATTTATGGTAGGTACAAAACTGTACTATGTCCTTCAAGGATGCATCTGCAGTCCTAACAAATGGGTAGAATACCATAGCCAAACTGGGGGAGGAGGCAATAATAAGATTATGGTGTAGTTAAGATCCCTTGCAAAACAGCAGTGGCAAAACCTGCTCGGGATCTGGAGTATAAGGGTAGATTATAATGCTTGGCAAATGAATGCACGGAGCTCCAAGTAGCAGCCTCTAAAATGTCTTTGGTAGCCACTCCTCGTAAAAGCTGTAGTAGTGGCTGTAGCCCTTGTGGAGTGAGGTCTGATGTTTTCTGGAGTTGTCTTTCCATGGTAAAAGTAACAAAATCTAATGCAATTTCCTATCCACTTTGAGATTGTCTGTTTTGAAATTGCTTTTCCTTCCATTCCTGTTGCATATGCTACCAGTAGCTGGGCAGTTTTTCTATTGCTCTTGGTTCTGTCCAGGTAGTAGCGAATTGCCTATGTACATCCAAGGTATGTAATAATCTTTCTCCCTGTTCTGTGGGTTGGGGAAGAATGTAGGTAGGTGGATAGCTTGGTTTAGAGATACCCTGGAGACCACCTTTGGCATAAAAGTAGGATTAGTTCTCATGGACACTATCTTGATGGAAGATAAGGAAGGGCTGTACTGCCATTAATGCCTGTAATTCAGAAACCCTTCTTGCTGAAGTGATTGCAAGCAGGAAAGCAATTTTCCATGATAAGTACTGTAATTCTGCTGTTGCTGCTGGTTCAAAAGGAGGAGTGTCAACTTTTCCAGCACAAAGTTCAAGTCCCATGCGGGCAATGGTGGCTTCCTTGGTGGCTTTACATTTTAATTCCTCTCAGAAACTGCCTGAGTAGAGGATAAGAGAAGACTGGAGGGTCCATGTTGTATTCTGCTGAAATAGCTGATGCATGAATCTTAATGGAAGAATAGGACAGGCCATTGTGGAAAAGTTCTGCCAAGTATTCCAGGATGTTAGCTATGTTTACCAGTGACACATCTTCTCCTTTAGCTGCACTCCAAATGAGATATCTTTTCCATTTTGCTGAATAAGTTTTCCTTGTTGAGGGTCTGCGAGCCTCCAAGATAATGTCTTTAACCCTTTGAGATAAATCTGGGTTATTTTGTCTTATGCAATGTTCCAGGCAACTAGCTGCAACGTTTTCAAGTTTGGATGCAGGGTTTTGAAGTTGTTCCGTGTTAGCAGTAAGGGAACTAGGGGCAGAGGCCATATTTGTTCCCGAGACATACTCTTCAGTAATGGGTACCAATGCTGCCTCGGCCAGTCTGGAGCTATCAGGATGATCCTTGGGCGGTCTTCTTTGATCTTCAATAGCACCTTGTGCATCAAAGGAAGAGGTGAGAATGCATATGCTGTCAGGTTTTCCCAACTGAAAGATAGGGAGTCCACCTCCCAAGCTAGAGGGTGGTATGTCCTTGTGCAGAATTTTTTCAATTGGTGGTTGTGTGGGGATGCGAATAAGTCTATTTCTGGTAGTCCCCATTTCCTTGTAATGGATTTGAAGATGTCTGGATGCAGCATCCATTCGTGGGCATCCGTGGTAGTTCTGCTTAGGATGTCTGCTAGTATATTTTCTTTTCCTGGTACAAATATTGCCTGGAGCTGAATGTTGAAGCTCAGGGCCACATTCCAGAGGTCCATTGCCATCCGGCATAGAGGGTATGAATGTCTGCCTCCCTGTTTGTTGATGTACCACATAACTGTGGTGTTGTCCGTCCTTATCAGCAGTTGACCCTGTTGAAGAAACGGTCTGAATGTCTGAATTGCCAGTTTTACTGCCAGCATCTCCTTTTGATTTATGTGTAGGTTCAGCTGGTCTTGAGTCCATAAGCCTTGTATGCACTTGTCCAGCATGTGTGCCCCCCAACAGAGGTCTGAGGCGTCCGTGGTGATAGTCTGGCTTGGTTGAGGGCTGTGGAAGGGCAGTCCTTTGTTCAATTGACGGGCCTGAGCCCACCATTGGAATTCTTGCTTCAGGCATGGAATTATTGGAATTTGGGTTTCTAGGCTGTGCTTGTGCTGAGACCATAAATTCCTTAGGTACCATTGCAACTTCCTCATATGTAGTCTGGCATATGGAATCAATATTATGCAGGATGCCATGTAACCCAGGGCTTGCAGGACTTTCCTTGCTGTTAGCTGGTTCTGCGTTGTTAATGCCATGAAATAGAGAGGAAGGTGCTTCTGCTTTTCTGCTGTGAGGATGCCATTTGATTTGATGTGTCCAGTTCTGCACCCAAGAAAGTTATCCTCTGGGATGGTATCAGCCTTGACTTTTTTATATTGACTGTGTATCCCAGGGATTGTAGCAGATGAATGACCTTTTTCAAATCTGTTGCTAATTTGTTTTTGTTGTCCGCTTGCAACAGGCAGTCGTCCAGGTAAGGGTAAATTTGAATTCCCTGAAGCCTGCAATGAGCAATTACTGATGCCAGGCATTTCGTGAATACTCTGGGCGCAGTAGATAAGCCAAAGGGCAATGCTGAGAATTGATAATGCTCTGATCCTGCAAGAAATCTGAGGTATCTTCTGCAATTTGGTCGTATGTGGACGTGCAGGTATGCCTCCTTGAGATCTAGAGTTACCAGCCAAGAATCCTTGCCCAGCATGGGAAGTAGCTGCTGTAGGGTCAGCATCTTGAATTTTGGAACAATGAGATATGTGTTCAGAGCGGACAGGTCTAGAATAGGTCTCCATTGGTTTTCTTTTCTTGGCACCAGGAAAAGTCTGGAGTAAAATCCTTGCCCTTGTTCCATAGACGGTACCTTTTCTATAGCTCTCATCCTTATTAAGTTGTCTATTTGTTCTAGAGCTTTTGTCCTTTGATTTGGAGGTAGGTTTGGCATTCCTCTCTTCCTTGGTAGAGTATGGAAGTGAAACCTGTAACCTTTGTCTATTGTCTGTAAAATCCATTTGTCTCCTGTGATGTAATGCCAGTTTACTGAAAATAAGGCTAGCTTTCCGCCTAAGGGTGCATCTAGTTGTTCCCTGGTAGGCGGTCTCAGAGCCAAGTCACTGTGATTGTCCTGTGGAAGTGGTAGTGGCTGGATCTGTGGCAGTACTCGCTGGTTGTTAGGCTGCCACTGACGCCCCTGTAGGCACCTCTGGATTGACCCCTGCCTCTTGGGCCTATTCCTGCCTCTCTGTGCTCTGGTGGTGTCTGAAAGGACCAATTCTTGGAAGGCCAGTTCCTACTAAACCTTGGAGGCTGGACCTGTAAGAAATCCTTGACTGTCTGGACAGATTTTGCTTTCTCTTCCACCTTCTTCAGCACCTGCTGTGCAGGTGAGCCAAACAAATTATGCTTATCCATGGGAGCATCTAGGAGCTTTGATTTTACATGGTCTGGTAAGGACTGCTCTTTAACCATGCATGCCTTCTGATCACTGTACCAGTCATTGCTGATCTAAAGGAAGCCTCCAGTGCATCATAGCCGCATTTTAAGGAATGATTACTGACCTGCTGTATGTTATGTACCATTTCCTGAAGAGACTTTTTGTCTAATGGTTCAGGCGAGGACAGTTTTTTAGTTAACTGGTCTAACAAATTCCTGATACTGAATCATGTGGAATTGACAGTTTAAGGCCCTAGCGAAAGAGTAGCAGAAGTATAAACTTTTACCCCATCTCTAAGGCCCTAGATTCCCTTTCAGAGGGGAGGGGGTTTTTGGCAGAGGTAGCTGCTACAGCCTTGGGTCCCTGCGTAAATAGTTTCAGGATCTGCAAAAGGAGCCTTATACAAATGATAATGTGTGTCCGAACCCTGTAGTACCTGTCGGGCTTAGCAGGGGCCGGAGGAAGTGAATCAGGGGCAGTACAAGCATCATTAAATGCATCATCCACAACAGTAAGTACTGGAGGAATGGCTAAAGGCCTATGCTGTGGCAAATGCAAAAGGTCCTAAGCCTTTTCCTAGAGTCTGAAAAATCCTGGCCCTGCCATTGAAATTGTTCCTCATAGCATGCAAGGTTTCCCCAAAAGAAAATTCCTCAGGCGGAGAGGCAGAAGGAATGGAGTCTTCTGCATCAGAGTCCTCATAAGGAGAATAAGGGCCTTCTGGAGGGTCTGTATTTTCTGAATCATCAGAAGAGAAATCTGAAGAAACTGGCTCAGGGGGCTCTGCTCTAGGCCTCTTCTCTGGAGGTGGGTGAGAGGCCCTGTCAGGGTGAGGTTGGGATCCCCTGATCAAAGAAATGAGATCCTCTGCTAGACTAAGCATTTGAGTACTAGAGCTAGGCCTGTGAGAGGGGGTCTTAGTAGGCACAGTCTTGGTTGATTTTGCTGCTTTAGCCCTGGCAAAAGCCTTAATCGACATGGATGCAGGGGGCCTAGCAGCTCCACTTGAAGGAGTGGATATATCTAAAGGGATAGTATCAGATAAATCCTGTGAACCTGTAAGAGCAGGTGGAATTTCAGTAGCAGATTCAGCCATGCTGGATGAGGCCTCGGTGGGAGGCAAGCTGGGTCAAGGAAGAACCGAGGCTCGGTTTCAGCGAAACAGAGACACTCGCTGTTGACTTAACCGTGGTTTCGCCGAAACCGCGGACCGCGAAAGTGTCGGTCCTTTTCCTTGGCGCTTTTAGCTAATTGTGAAGTCGGAGTTTCCACGGCATGTTGTAAGCAAAAGTGGAGCCGAAAAACTCCTCAGCAAATTCCGATCGACGTCTAAGTGTCCGTCGGTTGAAAGAAGTACAGGCTAGACAGGCTGCTACGTCGTGGTCTGGGCCTAAACAAGGTAGGCAATAAGAGTGGAAATCTTTATGAGGTATTTGTTTCCCACAAGTTAAACAGTTATTCACTTTTTCTGACATCGGCTGAGGCAAGAAAGAGTCCCCAACAGGGTACTTAGCTTTTTAGAAGTCTTCGGTAGTAGCAATCTCTGGTTCTGACCGACCGGCACTTGCGAACAGCTTCTGCTTCGGGCGCCATGCGGCAAGAAAGACTGAAGAAAATGGCGTCGGCTGATGCCTTTATACCCGCTGAACTGCAGCTATGACGTTGGGTGAAGTGCGACATCAGCCGAGGCCAGCCCCAGACTTTGGAATCCGGCCGACCGAAGGGCTGCCTGAGGCCAGGACAACCCATTTGTTAGGACTGCAGATGCATCCTTGAAGGACATCATCCACATTGCAAAGTATGTTTTCCAACTTGTTCAGCAGAATAAATTAAATCCTGAAATTCTTTATTTTCAGCACAGTCAGGAATAATCATTTTCTGTTTAAGCAATCCAATTGGGAGGGTGGCCTAATGGTTAAGGTGTTTGCCTTACAAAAGGTGTTTGCCCTACAAACACAAGGTACAGGGTTTGAGTCTCACAAGGGATAACTGGCTAGGCTTAAAATGGCTCACAAGGGCAGTTAGCTTAGTACTAATCTATGAACCTATGAACATGTAGGTGTGAATGACCTGAGCCATACCTTCCTGGACTACATGAAAAGAGACATGGAGTAGCCTAGCCCTGAGCAGCATCCTGCAATCACCCAGAATGAAACTACAGTACAAGCAGTAACTGACTGATTTCAACAATTGGTTAAGTTTCTCGTGTCATTCCAAGGGTATACAGTGTCTGTCTGCCTGGGATGACATGACGCTTTACCAGAGATGGCCTGCATCTGTCAACCCTGGGCTTCCGGATACTGGCCAAGGCTCTTGCCACCCCTATAGTGCCTTTATAGGCTGTGTTCCAAAGACCAAATTACTACCATGACAGCTACAGACAAATGCAATCTGTGGGTCATGCTGCTCAATGCTAGAAGTGTAAATCTCAAAATGCATTCACTTGAAGCACTCCTAAAAATGGAGAACATCAACATTTACTGAAATAAATAGGACATGCTGGAGGGACAGATTCATAACCCAGAGGCTCCCTTCACTCTGGAATAAAATCCCAGTCCAGGTTAGGCAGAGTCCCTCATTGACTCTCTTCAAGAGGAATCTTGATGAGTGGATGGGAGATCGTAGGTTTACCCTGGGTATCACTTCTGTGTCACTGTTAGACAGAGGCACAGTATACTAACCTCGAAAAAGGGCATAGCAAAATAAATTTAAAATGGGTGGCGAAAGCCAAACACATTCTGGCTAGGCTTATAAATGCCCTAGGGCAGATAGCCTAGTATGAACCTATGAACCTATAATATGCTGCTGATACTTTAAGATATGAAAAGTACAGTTGTGTACCTACCATAAATGTAGATGTTCGAGTGTATTCACTGTTGCAGTCCAGGTTACCCTCCCACCATCCCCCTTTCATTTGCTGGGTCTTATCTGTACTTCTCTATTCTATACTACCCATGTGGTGTATTTGCTTGTAGATGAAGGAAATGTTTACTTTAGTGCATGCATGTTTATTGGCATAATCTATTTAGCCTACCTAAGGCTCTAATGGCCAAGGTTGCAGAAGTGTACACCTTCTTACCCCATCTATCCAACGCCCTAGAATCTCTATCAAAGGGGGTAGGATTTTTGGCAGTAGTAGCCTTAATGCCCTTGGGACCCTGTGAAATGGTCTCAGGATCCGCAGTAGGATTTTTAAAGAGGAACATGTGATGACTGCAACAGTGAAACGCGAAGAACGTAGTACAGTTGTGTACACTTACCACAAATGTAGATGTTTGAGCATATTCACTGTTGCAGTCCTGGTTAACTTTTACTGACATTGGTTTAGAGCAAGAAAAAGGATCCCTAATGGTGTACTTAGCTTAGATGAAGACTTTGGATCTGAAACTCGAAAACGAAAATTTCGGGAGTCGGCCAACCGGCACTTGCGAACTGCTTCTGCTTTGGGCACCGCACTGCAAGAAAGACTGATGTAATGGCGTCGGCTGCATGCCTTATACCCCTGACGACCTGACGTCATGGAAGATGAGACAGCAACTGACTTTGATAATCAGGCCGACTGAGGGCTACTGCAAGCACATAACCCAAATGTGATGACTGCAACAGTGAAACACGAAGAACCTCTCTTGAACACAGAATATTTAACAAATTATTTAACAAATAATTCAAATTTAGTCAAAAAAGAAAAACACTTGGCCTGAGCTAGTATCCAGCAATCTCGACACTGCAAGTGGCAAATGATACTTGGGTAACTCCCGCTAGGCATGATGGGATAGGGGCTAGCCACGAGCCAGTGAAAGCTCTCGAGCTTTAGTATACGGCCGAGTTGGAGCCAAGGATCTGCTCTGAATCCAATCAACCAGCAAGATAGTGACAACATAACATTAAAGGTTTAGAGCATGGAAACGGTGACGAAAGGTCTTAGTTATGAATGCCTGACAAATAGTGCAGTTCTCGTGGTTGTGTTCCTTACCAAAACAAAAAAGGCACTCGTCATGGATGCCTTTGTGGGGAATCTGCCGGTCACACTTACACTTGCCCTTTCCAGACGACATGAACAGACAATATAACAAAAATAGAAGGACTGAAAGGATCCCCACCGGGGTACTTATCTGAATTTTTCTTAATCTGACGTCCGCCAGTAGCAGGAGCACCTGGCGTATGACTGGCGGCTGAAAAGTTTTGAGGGCTGGTTCGTGCAGATGTCACTTTTATGGCCCACGTTCCTGCAGCCACGTCAGATGCACCTAGAGGGACTGAAAATCTTTGGAATCCTGGCTGGATGAACTGGAAAGGAAGAAGGGTAAACCCACACGTAGAACACTGCAACACTAGAATAGAAGGACATCTCTCCTTATCCTCATATGAAACCTCTCAGCTAGCTGAATAAAGTGCTGCTGACTGTATGTAACTTTAGTGACTGCGGAGATACTGCAAGTTGTTTATAAAATATTACAAACATAATAATAAATGCATTTATTGTAACTTATAAAATTTGATTTAAAGACCTAGAACCTACAGAATACTGCCCCTATAAAATAGTTTGTGCTAAAGAGTTTGCCATTTATACTTCTTTCATAACCTCTATGGTTCCAGAGATATGAACATTTATTTAAAATGTGAGGACAGAATTTGATTATGTCAAAAAGGCTTAGGCTCCACCCATTAGAAGTCACAGTGCAAACTTCCTGAGCTCCACTGGAATGAACAAGTTAAAAAATATGCAGAACATCCTGAACATAATTTAGCTGATTGCACTGAGAGAACTAACAACCATGCATTACAAACTTATACGGTATGAAACATCTTTTTAAATAAGTGTTAGGCATAAAGTACAGCTGTATAACAACTTACTGTAACAGCAGCTGTCCCACTGATGATCACTGTTGCAGTATTCTTAACAGACAGGTTGTAGCTTGCTGTCTGGCTGGGGTGCCAAAACTTCACCTTTCTAGGACATACGTCCAGATGATAACTTCAGCTCATAGGCATCAGGGTAAAAATCTAAATGTACGTATGAGAACCTCAAGACTATCTTCAAGCCAACAACGGCCTGAAGAAAACCAAGAAAGGAGATGTAAAGCATAGTGTTTGTGCCAATACGGAGAAAAGTGAAGTGGGATAAGGTGAGAGGGTAGGAATATTACACCAGTGATCATCAGCAGGACATCTACTGTTACAACATGTTCTTACGCAACTGTACTATGTCCTGACAGAGTCACTGTTGCACTATTCTTAACAGATGAGCAATTGCCAGAGCTGTACACACAGACGTGTGGCAGGCTTAAGAGGAAAAAGCAGAAGAGTCCAAGAGACCAGACAGAACAGTTCTGGCAAACACTGCCTTGGACCTGGAGAAGGCACCTAGCTTGCAGTGTTTTGTGAAGGTGTGAAAAGAAGAACAGGTAGCTGCTTCTAAAATGAACCTGGTATCCAACCCCTTGTAAAAGCCACCTGATGAAGCCACTGCTTAAATGGAGTGTGGCTTTGGCCATGTGGGTAAAGTTTATCAATGGTGACAGCAACAGAAGGAAATAGCCTTTGGACAGATAGTTTGAAACTGGTTGTTCTAACCTGAAATCCATAAGAGACGAAAATCTGATCTGTTTTTCTGATATCCTTAGTTTTGTCCAGGTAAAACTTCAACTGTCTGTTAATGTCTAGAGTGTCATATTCTTTCCCCCCTATTTTGGGAGTTGGGGGGGGAGGTAGGAAGACTGACGACTTGGCTGAAGGTAGGCTCACTAACCACTATTGGCATAAAAGATGGATTGGCCCTGGACCCTGTCTTTGTGGAAAATGAGGAAAGGTGGACTAGCCATGACAGCAAGGAGTTTTGAGACTCTGCAGGCTGAAGTCAAGGCCAAGAGGAACACCATTTGAAGTGCAAAACTTTAGAATAAACAAAGCAGTCAGTTCAAAAGGGGTAAGGTGAGCTTTTCCCAAACAAAATTAAGATCCCATGGTAGAAGGATAGGTTTCCCTGGAGGTTTAAGGCGTAAAACTCCCCTCAAGAAAATCTTAACCTCTGTCATGGACATGAGATGGGGACTCCAAAGGTAGGCAAGCATTAATGGCAGATAAATGAGCCTTAATGGAAGAGTAGGCTAACCCTGAATGTAACAAGTCACACATGTATTGGGAGTACTGTGGGAGATGGTGTTTGCACTTAAGGAACCAAATGGAAAATCTCATCCACTTGGCTGTGTAACACTTCCTGGTGTTTGGCTTACTGACTTCTTGTAGGATATGAACAACCTCTTCAGAAAATTTGCGTATTATAGGGATTAGAATCCCATCATCCAGAGGTTTAGAAAGAGGTCAGACTGGGATGAAGGAGCTGCTCTTTCAGTTTAGTGGTTAGATCTGGTTTTGGAGGTGCCAGAAGCAGGAGTTTTGGAGATTCCTTCTGGACCTTGAGAAGGAGCCTTTGGAGCAGAGGGAAAGGGAGACATGCACACAGAAACTTCCCTGTCCACTGGAAGGAGAAGGCATCTGTCCTCCAAGCTGTGATGGATTCCTTGTGCAGAAAAGCAGGAGCAGATGAGGCCTTGGGATGCAAAGAGGTATATCTGACGGGTTCCCCATCTTAAAGAGTTATGGATCTGAATACCTCTGTGTTCAAGGACCATTATTGAAGTTCCTCTACGTCCGTGCTTAGACAGTCTGCCAATATGTTCTGCTGAGAGGGAATACATGTTACTGTAAGTGAAAGATTCAGCTGAGAGGCTAGGTGTCAGGCCTCCTGAGCTAACCTGCAGAGGGGATAGGATCATGTGCCTCCCCTGCTAGTTTATGTACCTCATCACTGTGGTGTTAACTGTGTGCACCAGCACAGTGCCTGGTTTCCAAAGATGTGAGGAAGTCTGTAAGGCTGGCAGAAGTGTCCTCATTTCCTTTAACTGAAGTATTCTTTGAATACATGGGCAGGCCACTCCCCTTGGACTTTGTCTCCTGTCCAAACTCCCAATTCCCTGTCTAAAGCATCTGTAAACAGGACATGGTTGTGAGGACTTGAGTGAATGGAAGACCTGGGTTGAGTGTAGCCTGGTTGCTACACCAAAGGAGTTCCTTCTTGATGTAAGGAAGAAAAGGAATTTGGGTATCAAGAGTGTGAGAGTGCTTGGCCCACACTGACTTCAAATACCACTGTATGTCCCTCGTGTGTAATCTAGTGAGGGGCAGCACAGGAACTGTGGCAGCCATGAGTCCCAGGGCCCTAAGAACTTGTTTAGTCGAGCAATGATCCTCGCTGGAATGCATTAATAATTCGTTGGCAAGGGAGGTGACCTTCTCCTGAGGAATACAGGCATGCAAGGCAGACAGTCCAGAGTGCATCCCAGAAAGGTCAATTGTTGGGTGGGAACGAGCTGGGATTTTTAATTGGAGAGCCCCAGGAGAGTCAAAAGATGCTTTAGAATAAATGCCGCTGGATAAAGCTTGGAGTAGAAGGCTACCCAGGCAAGGGAAATTTTTTATGCATAAGTGCAACAACAAAGCCACTACTAGAGCCAAATACTTTGCAAAAAAAACCCTTGGAGCTGTAGAAAGACCATAGGTAAAGCAGTAAATTGAAAATGTAATGATCCAGTAGAGAACCCGAGAAATTTTCTGTAGGAAGGGGAGATGGCAATATGAAGATAAGCATCCTTTAAGTCTAAGGATAGCAGAAAGGTTGCAGGAAGTAGGAAAGGTGTGTATACAGCATTTTGAAGAAGGGAACACTCAGAAAGGTGTTTAGACTGAAGAGGTCCAAGATAGGTCTCCAATGACTCTCTTTCCTTGGGACAAGGAAAATCCTGGAGTAAAATCCCTCTCTTGAATAGGGTGGGGGGAAACTCTTCTATGGTTACATGGGCCAGTAAGTCTTGTATGATAGGGTCTAAGCAGGTATATTCAGTTGGGAGGAGAGGGATGGATATTCCCCCAGACATTGGGGTGCTTTCCCCAAACAATCCTCATTGATGATGCACATGACCCACATGTATAAGGTTACTGCTTCCCAGAAAGAAAAGAATCTTTTGGAGAGGGGAGTGGAGACGTGGGTTTTTAGAATGGGGGACGGTGGAATATAGTCACTGGGGTCTGCTACCAAACTGAGGCCTCTCCCAGAAGGGGTAAATCCGTCTGTATTTTTTTTCTGGGAATTTTTTCTTAAGAATTTTCCTTTGTCTATGAGGTGTTCTAGAATCTCTCGTGGCAAAAGAGGTAGATTTTGCCGGATAATTTCTATGGTACCTGGGAAATGCAGACAGCAGAATCTGACGGCAATCTTTCATTGTGTTTCCATGTTCTTGCAAAGTCTTGGAGAGACTGGCAGCTAGTGAGCAAAAAGGAGATTGTTATCCAAGAAGGAATCTAAAATCTTAGACTTCAAATCCTCAAGGATAGGTTTTCCTCATAGCCAGGCATATCACCTGATCATCAAGTCAGTGGCAACAACCCTGGAAAAAGCATCCACAGCATCATAGCTGCATTTTATACTCTGCCTGGCTACTTGAGAAGCCTGGGCTATTAGAGACTGCATATGTTGTTTTAACTCCAGAGTGTGGGGCTCTGACAGTCTTGCTTAAGGACTAAAACATAGAGAGTAAGTATTTGATCATCTGAGTTTGGTAATTTACATCTCTGAAAGCTAAAGTGGAGGAAGTATACACTTTCTTACCCCACCTGTCCATTGCTCGACTGTCTGTCATTGGGGAGAACATTATTGCCAGGGAGCAACTTGGAAGGTTTGTCTGAGGGCAAGGAATCTGCAGCTTGATCTGCCACAGGGATTTTGCAGGGGTACTGAAGTTCATCAGGAACGTTGTAGAATCTATCAAGCCTTTCTGGAGCAGGAGGCATAGAATCCAGTGTAGAAGAGTTCATTTGAAATGTGTCTAGTTAAGCCTCTAGCATTAGGAGAACTGAAAGAGAAGCAGCAGTGCCCATCCTTAATAAGTTACAGTACCTCTTTTGCACCTCAGACTCCTGTTTGGTTTGCCATACAAAATGTTTCATCATGCTTTGTAAGGTTTCTCCAAAGGAGGCCTCTTCCAAGGGGGAATCTGGAGACGGTGAGTATCTTTTATATGAAGAAATTGGTTCTGAAGAGTGTAACTAGGATGAGTAGACAAGAGAAGGATCAGAATCCCTTTTTTTGTCTCATCAGAGGAGGAAGAATCTAAGGCCTGTTTGCATGGTGTGGCTTGAGAAGGTTGAGTCACAAAGGAAGATGGCTTCAGAGTCATGACTGCCTTGAATAACCCCCGAGAAAAATCAATCCGTTTTTTCTCTCTGGACAAAGAAGGGAACATAGACTGCTTTTAAGATTCTGTTTTTTCTTTTTAGGTGTGATGTCCACCTGAATAAGTTTAAGGGGTTCTGAGCCTTGCTGCATTTCTATTGGGGAACCGGGAAACTGTTCCCGCACAAAGGTCATGGTTCGCCAGAGGACTTGGTGGACTGCAAGGCTTCA
Source organism: Protopterus annectens (assembly GCF_019279795.1). Classification (NCBI taxonomy): domain Eukaryota; kingdom Metazoa; phylum Chordata; order Ceratodontiformes; family Protopteridae; genus Protopterus; species Protopterus annectens. The sequence continues at coordinate 1,413,784,093 of NC_056729.1, read as the reverse complement.
GCAGCCACAGCAGTCTCCAGCGGGGTAGTGGTAGAAAAGCTTGTGAGAAGATGACTGGCATAAAGTGGGTTCGACTGCATCACCTGGTTAAGTCCGACTTTGAGAAGACAGCAGAATCCTCTCTAGGTCTTTTAAGTTTTTTCTTAGGTGGGTGGCTGAGGCCTGGGTCTTCTCACATGTTGTAGTGGGCCAAATATTTCAGATGTTGGCTCTTGAGAAAGGTATTAAGTGTGGATAGCCTAGACCATAGGGTTTTAGGAAAGAATGACGGACAGACAGAGCAGCATTTATAGTCATGTTTGGGGCCTAGCCAGAAAAGGCACTTAATGTGCAAGTCATTGTATGGAAGTTGTCTACCGTACTCAAAACGTACCCTTCCTAGCCGACATCTAACAATCAGCAAAGCAGTCAAAAGTTTAGAAAAATCGATCCCCTGTGGGACATTTATCTGATCCAACAAGTGAAGTTACTGTATTAAGCAATGAAATGATTACTCAGGTGTAACGACCCATGTTTGGGCTGGTGGTGAGATCTCGTACGTACATCCAACATTATAGCCTGAAGCCCATGAGTTGATGACATCATCCAGACATATGTCATAGGAAGGTAAAGCTTTTGTACCCCGTCTGGACTTCAGTGAGTTACAACCCATCTGTTAATACTGCAACATTGACTCAGTCAGGGCATCAATATTTGCTAGCTAAGGATTTATTCACTCAAGCATTGATAAGAACTGCACCACTCGTAAGCAAAATCTGAATAATGCACAACATGGGGTGGCAAATAACACCATTTCAAACTACAAAACTGACTGTGCTAACAATGGATTCCAATCAACAGTGAAGAATATACATTGTGTGTTAGGCTACTAATGATTAGAGTTCCTGAACTTTGGTACTCTCATTGCTACTTGAATGTGAAAAGTTCTAAGCAATCAAGGCAATATGTACAAGCTTTCTACAATATGTTGCATTCTGGGAAAAGTGTACATGTTGAAAGTATGTAATCACATTTTGATTACTCTTATCAAACTAGCAGACGTCCGAAAAAATGCTACTACAAAATGCTCCATCTAAAAGGCTGCTGAATGGAGTTTGACGAAAAAAAAAAAAGAAGTTATGTACCTACCATAACGTCTCCACGTTAGTTGTCTTCATCTCGCCTTCTTTCTTGCTTGTTGGAATTGGAGCCGATCCTCTGCTCCGACTCGGCCATCTTCTATAGCTCGAAAGCTGTTTACTGGCTCGAGGCTACCCCTTATCCCATGATGCCTAGCGCTAGCTACCCAGATCTCATTTGTAATAGCTTGGTTGGGAGGGTGGCCTAATGGTTAAGGTGTTTGCCTTACAAACACAAGGTCCAGGGTTTGAGTCTTGCAAGGGTTAACTGGCTAGGCTTAAAATGGCTCGCAAGGGCAGTTAGCTTAGTACTAATCTATGAACTTATGAACCTAACCTCAGACACAGCAAGAATAACCTGACCAAACTAACAGGTTGGGCATACTTGTTATACACTCCAAGTCATTAGAGGAAACAAACCAGAAAATACTCAGCCGGTGAAGCCTAAACTCCTCTCGATCTAATAGGACAGGGGGATGGAGGGGGGGACGCAAGAAAGAAGGCGAGATGAAGACAACTAACATGGAACGTTATGGTAGGTACATAACTTCTTCATGTTGTCTATCTCGCCTTCGTTTCTTGCTTGTTGGGACAGCGTCCCTAGCACCTACGATCCTGGGTGGCTTATTGGAACAGACTCTTCAGAACAGTGGAACCAAAGTTAGCTCTATTCCTGGAGACCATGTCTAACTTGTAATGAGAAATAAAGGTATGAGGAATTGCCCATGTGGCAGCAGCACAAATAGAGTCCATGGGCAACCTAGACTGGAAGGCTACAGAAGTGGCCAAAGCCCTAGTGGAATGATCTTTCGGTTTGGTAGACAATTCTTTGTTTCTTAGTTGATAGATGAAGGTAATAATGTGAGACAACCACCTGGACAGGGTCACTTTGGAAACTGGAAGACCCTGTTTGCCCCTAGCATAGGAAAGGAAAAGTTGGTCCGACTTTCTTGTATCCTTCGTTCTATGCAGGTAAAAACGCAGTTGTCTATGAACATCCAAAAGGTGTAACTTGTATTCTGCCTTGTTGGTGTAGTTAGGGAAAAACACGGAAGGTCTATGGATTGGTTTAGATTATTTTCTGAACAGACTTTAGGAAGGAAGGAGGAATTAGTTCTCAGAGCAACCCTATCCTTGTGAAAAACTAAGTACGGAGGACGAACGCTAAGTGCTTGAAGTTCCGAGACACGTCTGGCTGAGGTAATAGCTACCAGAAAGAGAGTTTTCCAAGACAGAAACTTAAGGGAGCAGGATGCTGCTGGTTCAAAAGGGGGCATAATCAAGGAGGATCGTACCAAATTAAGGTCCCAAGGATGAGGGGGATCTCTCACTGGGGGCCTAAGGAGAGTAGTCCCTCTGAGAAAGGCTTTACACAGCTTATGAGACATGATACTTAGATTAGAAAAACCAACATGATAGTTAGAGATGGCCGCTACTTGAACCCTGATTGTGGCAGAAGTGGACCCAGAGTGAAAAAGCTCAGTTACGAACTCCAAGATCTCTTGAACTGGGGCTGAAAAGGGATCTATGTTCCTAGCCTCTGCCCAATAAGAGAAACATTTCCATTTGCTAGCATACGTCTTTCTAGTAGCCGATTTGTGAGAGGAGACAATTTCACGCACAGTCGGGGAAATGCTGGGAAGCTTGGCTAGGGTTGGAACTGGATCAACCAAGTTGTGAACTGGAGTGTTTGGAGTGATCGACAGGGCTGCTCGAGGAGGTAACGGTGCAGGAAAGGAAACCAAATCTGTCAAGGCCATTTAGGAGCAATGAGGATCATTTTGCAACCCAACGATATCGCTTTCTGTATGAGTTTGGGTATAAGAGGGAAAGGCGGGAGGGCATAAAGAAGTCCCTGAAGCCAATCGTGGACTAGAACATCTCTGGGAGGGTGACCGGGAAGCGGTAAAAGGGAGAAATAGTTGCTGCATTTGGTGTTGAAGGGGGTTGCAAACAGATCGCAGCAAGGCTATCCCCATTTGTGGAAGATCAGATCCGCAACTACCTGATTCAGAGACCACTCGTGAGGCATGAGAAGAGCTCTGCTGAGCCTGTCCGCTATAACGTTGGACTTCCCAGGGATGTGCGTCACAATCAGAAATCGTTGGGAGGAAATCACCCACTGCCAAAGTCTGAGTGCTTCTCGACATAGGGGGTAGGACCTGGTTCCGCCCTGCTCGTTGATGTACCACACTACTGACATGTTGTCCGTTTGAATTGCAATGGTCCCAGGAGGGAGGGAGTCCTGAAGTGCTTGCAACGCTAGTAGCACGGCTCTCATCTCCAAGACATTTATGTGCAGATGGTACTCGTGAGGCTGCCAAGTGCCTTGGACTGTCTTTCCCTGATAATGCCCCCCCCCCCCAACAGTGAGGCATCCGTGGTCACTGTGGCAACCGAGGGGGTTGGATGAATGGTCTGCCCTGAGACACTAGTGGGGAGACCATCCACCAGGAAAGGTGTCTTTTGCAAGTTTCTGTAATCATGATCATGTGAGACATGGGGAGCTTTTGAAAGGACCACTGTGTGAAGAGAAGCCACTGAAGGATTCTCATGTGAAAACGGGCCAGAGGTATCAGAAGAATTGCCGCCGCCATGGAACACAGAGTTTGAAGGACCAACCTGACTTGTACCCTTCTGCATTGCATGAGGATATGAACTTGCTGCCGAATCGTGGCCACCATGTCCGACGGTAGCCTTGCGGACATACTTTTTGTATCTAGATCTGCTCCTATATAGGTAATAGATTGACAGGGCAACAAGGCAGATTTTTCGAAATTTATAGTAATGCCTAACTGGGCACAAATTGCGATTGTATAGTCCCTGGCTTGAAGGAGTTGATGCCTGGTAGTAGCAGTAAGGAGCCAGTCGTCTAGATAAGGAAACACCTGGAATCCTTGACACCTCAGGTGAGCCGTGACCACTGCCATACATTTGGTGAGCACCCTGGAGGCTGTGGTGAGACCAAAGGGCAGAGCTCTGAACTGATGACTGGCTCCCAGCCCGAAGAGAGGGGAATCTCCCGGAGCACCTGTCCCTCTTGATGTGATAGCACGCATCCTGGAGATCTATTGAGCAAATCCAATTGTCCTGACCCAAAAAGGGTAGAATGGACTGTAGCGTGACCATCCGAAACCTCGTTCTTTGAACAGACTTGTTTAGTCTGCTGAGATCCAAAATTAGTCTCCAGTCCCCTGTCTTTTTTGGTACCAAAAAGAACCTTGAGTAAGTTCCGGATCAGAGTTGGTCTTCCGGGACTTCCTGGATGACTCTTTTTTTTTTTTCTAGCAGTCTTGAAATTTCTATGACTGCTTGGATCTGGGGGGGGGATTTGCTTGACAGTAGGGGAGATTGTAAGAAGGGAATTACATAGCCTCCGGATATGATTGAGTGTACCCATTTGTCTTGCGCAATGTCTTGCCAGTCTTTTGGGTACAGTGAAAGTCTTCCCCCGACTACCTCCAGAGGCGGGCAGCTGGGCAACCCTTCAGGGATGCTGGAAGGGCTTGTCAAAGAAAGATTCTCTGCTGCCCGGGTTCTGCAGACCCCTCTGCCTCAAGGGCAGTGTCTGTTGTTGTTGTTTCCTCCTCTGCCCCTGGAGGAAAAATCACTACGTGTATCAGGCGAAGCTCCCTGGGATTTCCGAAACCACATTTTTCCACTCTTCTGACCTTTGGAATATGGTCTGGAAGAAGTGGAAAACCGGACTCCCACGGCAGAGAGAGTCTTGCCTTCCTGTTCACACCTAGTGAGAGTGTCCTTTAACCTGTGGTCCAAAGAGAAATGAACCGTCAAAGGGGGTGTTGGTGAATGACACTCTAAAGGGCTCTGCAAAATTACACAGCCGCATCCATGCGTGTCTCCTAAGGGCCACGCCTGTACCTGCGGCTCTACTCGCACCATCGGCTGCATAGGAAATGAGCCTCATGGAGGAGTTAACTACCGAATTAAGGGTTGCCAGCTGAGAAGCTACTTTAGCTTGAACCCCTTCAGCTGATGGATCCTGGAGGGTATCTCCAAGCTCTTTCAGGAGATCCCTCTGAAGCCTGGTAAAATGGCATGAGTAATTCAGTGACCTCATGGAAAAGGTCGCTGAAGCAAACATATGCTTCCTGTATCTATCCATGGTCCTAGACTCCTTGTTAGGAGGATGGACAGAGGAAGAAGTTTCCACCAACTCCTTTTTAGTGGCTGCTGCTACTACCATGGCATCCACGGGAACACCCTTGGTAATGAACTGTTTTATCAGGGGGTGCAGTGAAAAACTTGTCGGGCCTCCTCGGGGTTGGTTCCACTGTACCCGGGGCTGACCAAGCCCTTCGAGCCACTACTGACATTAGTGGATCGAAGGGTGGAGACACCCAGGAGGTGGAAGGGCGGGTACCAAACGCATCCAGGAATATGGATTCGTCCTCAGTAGGGGCTAGGGCAGTCCAGTTTCCCCTCTGCCTAAGCATTTCTAGGATGTCCGAAAAGGAAACATCTTCAGAGGGGGATCTCGGGGACCCTTCCGATTCATCCAAATCCGTATCCGAAGTGAAAGACTCAGGGCAGTCAATGTGCTTCCTCTTGCACTTCCTCTTCCGAGGGGCCTCCGCTGAATGATCAGGGGAGGCCTCGGAAGAAGAGCACACAACCAGTTGTGTGCTCTAGAGCGTCGGTTCCCCACGCTTGGGGTCCGGAGGAGGGACAGAGGTTGACGCAGGCACTACAGGGGACGGAGCCAGTGGGGTCGAACGTGGTGCTGACTCAGGGGCCAGTACACTTCTTATGACATCAAAGGCATCCCTGCCACGATGCAAAGAAGACTCCGGTTCCGAGGAAACCGGAATCCTCCTCCGCACCGAGGGGGACGGCTCCGAGGTCGATGTAGGAGCTGACCTCACCTGTGCCGAAGCTCCGAGAGGGAGAACGGGGTCGGACAAGGGTCCAATGCCGCTCACCCCCTCGGAGCCGATGAGGGAGTCTCGGCGCCCAGGTCCCTAGACAGAAGGCACCATTGAGGAAATTGGAGCCAATGACGGAACCAAAGGGGAAATCGCTATCAGTGCCGACGGTTCCACGATTCGAACCCCAACAAACTATGGCTCCGAGCTCAGAGGAGTTGGAGGAGGAACATCGATGGAAGCGGACAGAGCAGACACCTGTTGAGGAGGGCTGGATAACATTTTGGCCAGTGCCTGCGACTTCAACAACCTACTGACCACTCTCTCCATGTCGTGATCCGAGAGTCTAGAGGACAGAGAGGAGTGGGAGGATCTGTGACTGTGGTCACTCTGCAACAGGGGAGACCGAGGAGCCGAATGTATCGACTCTAGAGAAGGTGACCTCTGTCTCTTGTGGGTCCGAGACGGCTCCGAAGATACTGGTGGAGCCAACTGAGAGGCAGCCTCCTCAGTTCCAGCCGGAACCGAAGTAGAAGGTAATGTTTGGGCCAATGATGGCTCCGAGCTGGGAGCCGACAATTTGGCCTGTTTAGGAGATTTCACTGGCTGAGCCTTGGCCGGTGAATCCTGGGGCTTAAGAAGACCCCTCAAGATAAGCTTATTTTTGCGCTCCTGCAGAACCCTTGGGCTGAATGCATGGCATACAGAACAAGAGTCCTGCAGGTGCACTGCGCCTAAGCAATAGACGCTAGAAGTGTGCCCATCTGTCACAGACATTTTCTGACAGCATGAGTCACACTTCTTGAATCCAGACACCTTGGATTCTTTAGACATATCCAGTACAGAAATACTACCTTACACTGAAGGTTTTGGCCAAAGGGCCGAACAGCAAAAAACTACAGACACTAACTTAAACGGCTACCTATGAGGTAAAAAGAGAAAGGCTTAAACTAAAAACGCTACCTACACAAGAGGGATAAGAAAAAAAAAGGAGGGGGGGGGGGGAGAACTCTCTAATTTAAATGAGTTCTAAGGGAAACTACAATTACACTAATACTACAACAAACTAATCAACGACTATGTTGAAAACTATAAATTATCAAAAATGGAACCCTAATCTGATAGAAAAGTAGTATAATAAAACTTACACGAGCCTGAGCCAGTAACAACGAACCTCGCAGCTGAAGTGACAAACGAGATCTAGGTAGCTAGCGCTAGGCATCATGGGATAAGGGGTAGCCTCGAGCCAGTAAACAGCTCTCGAGCTATAGAAGAATGCCGAGTCGGAGCCGAGGATCGGCTCCGATCCCAACAAGCAAGAAACGAAGGCGAGACACACAACTTTACATCAGTACTTAATCAGCATTTATCTACAATGATATTGTAGAAATAGTAAAGAGTGACAGTTGGGTTGCTGCAAACTGCTATCAAATGATTTAGAATTTATGTTCAAATCAAAACTATCATTAAAAAAAATTATTCTCACCTTTCGAAGAATATCTTCTGCTAATGTGAGAAATGCCTTCTCAATATTGATATTTGCTTTTGCACTAGTTTCAAAAAACCTTATGCCATGCTCTCTGGCAATCTGAAACAAAAATAAAATGTACAGTCTCAGTTTCACTCTTAAGCAACATACACAAGAAAGATGAATAAATGTAAACTTAACAAACATGCATTTTCTGACTGCATGGAATAAACGTGAAGTTATCAGCTCAACTTTCATTTCTGTGAAAGTAACAATGTATATACTACTTATCACAATGACAAACTCATAGTCAGACTTTCGTCCAGTTCAACATATGAGACGTCAGATCCAATCAGATCTGACCTCAGAACCAATGCTCTGACTGTTCCCCTAACCATAAACGAATACTCTGAAGCTCCGTTCAGACAAACAGATAATCTTTAATGTAGCTTAAAATCCACCAAATTGAGCGCTTTCATCTGCCCTAAGCAGACTTCATCAGAATAATTAATAAACAGTGTCTCACATTTTTATACTATTCTGTTTCTCACATTTTTATAATGCTCTGACTGTTCCCCTAACCATAACTCGTGTTGCACTCTGACACCTCAGATTGAGTTTGAAACAGACCAGGTAAACAGTAAACATAATGTGATAGTACCGGTCATAGACAGGGTATAGAGGGGTGGACACCTGACCATCTCAGAGCTACCTATACAAACATAATTTGAAAGGGGGATGGGAAGTTGAATCTGATTTAAAATCAGACAACATGGATATATGGTAAGTACATCATTTTTGTATCCAATGTTGTCTATTTTCATCTGATTCAACATATAGGACAGATTCCCAAGCTGTCTTACAGGGTGGTATCAAAGAAGGACATTCCTGAGGATGGTGGAACCAAACGAAGAACAAGTCCTGGATTATACATCCAGCTTATAATGAGATACAAAAGTATGCACAGTGAACCAGGTTGCTGCTGCACAGATGTTAACTGGTAATCTCTTAGAGAAGGCAGCTGAGGTAGCCACTGCTCTGGTTGAATGAGCCTTAGACTGTAACTATAAACCCAATGATGTACAGAGATGCAATTTGACAACCATCTGGACAGAGTAACTTTTAAAACTTTCCCCAAGCATAGCATTAAAATAGGCAATAAAAAGTTGAGCAGATTTTCTACTCTTCTTTGTCAGATGTAGATGTAATCGGAGTTGGTGATGCATATCTTGCAAGTGTAGAATGCATTCCCCTTTACTTGAAAACTTAGGAGAAAACACAGATAACTCTATGGATTGATTTAAGTTAGTTATGGATTCCACTTTTGGGATATAGGATTGAACATTTCGGAGAGGAAACCCAATCCTTATGGAAAACAAAGTATGGAGGTTTACATGAGAGTGCCTGTAGCTCCAAAATTTACTTTACAGGTGCTACTGGTTAAGAAAACAATTTTCCAACTCAGGACTTTAATATCTGTGGTAGCCGCAAGTTCAAAGGTAGGCTGACAGAGTCTGGAGCATAACAGTGACAACCCAGGGAGATACTAGATCTGTAATGAGTGACGCAGCAGAAAGCCAAGACCGCTGGAATAGGAGCAGAAAAGGGGGTTCAAACCCTTGGCTGTAGCCCAAAATGAGAACTTTTTCCATTTACTGTTGATCTTCTTTACAGTAGATTTTTGGGAAACCTTGACCACATCAAAAGAAAGTACAGTTTTGTACCTACCATAAATGTAGATGTTCGAGTGCTTATACAGCTGCAGTAATCACAGATGTGTTTTCAGCCGTCAGGCGGTCCCTCGGTCGGCCGAATTCCAAAGTCTTGGTCCAGCGTCGGTTGTCGTCACTTACTCTTCTGACGTCAGGAAGGCCAGAGTATATAAGACACAGCCGACGCCATGTTCTTCAATCTTTCTTGCCCCAGATGTCAGGTGCCCCCAAAAGGAAGGCAATACATAAATAAGGCTTATCCACATATGCAAGCAATGCAATGTAATGCCAAATCAGTGTAAGCAAGCAAATAAAACATAGCAGGATAACCCAGTCAGGTGGTATGAAGAGGTTGTTAGGCCCCATACCTTTACCAAGTGGGGAAGGAGGGAGGGAAACCTGTACTGCAGCTGTATTAGCACTTGAACATCTACATTTATGGTAGGTACAAAACTGTACTATGTTCATCGTGCATACAGCTGCAGTAATCACAGATGGGTAGAGTCCCAAAGCTATGCATAGGGTGGTAGGTACTATGAGGAACTGGGTTGAGCCAGAATGCCCTGCAAAACAGCAGTGGCAAAGCCTGCTCTTGTTCTGGAATATAAGGGCAGGTGGTAGTGTTTTGTGAAGGTATGTACAGAACTCCAAGTGGCTGCCTCCAAAATATCCTTAGTAGGAACACCTCTGAGGAAGGCTGTAGAGGTGGCTGTGGCCCTGGTGGAGTGAGATCTGATACCAGTAGGGACAGATTTCCCATGATAGGAATAACAAAACTGTATGCAGTGGCCAATCCACTTGGAAATGGTCTGTTTGGTGACTGGTTTCCCTTGAGCCCCTACGGCATAGGACACAAAGTTGTTCTGATTTCCTGAAGGACTTTGTTCTGTCCAAATAGTAACGTAGCTGCCTATGGATGTCTAAAGAGTGAAGCAGCCTCTCCCCTTTGTTTTGAGGGTTAGGATAAACAACAGGTAGGTGTATGGCTTGGTTTAAGGCTACCCTGGATACCACTTTTGGCATAAAAGATGGGTTGGTACGAAGGGAAACCCTGTCCTGATGGAAGATGAGGAAGGGCTGCACCGCCATGAGGGCCTGTAGTTCAGAAACCCTACGAGCTGAAGTGATGGCCAGAAGGAAAGCTGTTTTCCAGTACAAATATTGCAGATCTGTTGAGGCAGCAGGTTCAAAGGGAGGCAATGTTAATTTTTCTAGTATGTAATTAAGGTCCCAGGCTGGTATTGGCTGCTTCCTTGGAGGTCTTATATTCTTAGCCCCTCTGAGGAACTGCCGTAAGAGTGGGTGAGAGAATAAAGGAGGATCCGTGTTGAATTCAGCAGAAATGGCTGAGGCATGTATTTTTATGGAAGAAAATGAAAGTCCACTGTTCAGCAGTTCAGCTAGGTACTGTAAAACCTGAGGCAAGTTTAATTTTCTAGGGTCCTGGCCTCTTTTCTCATTCCAACAGCAAAACCGCTTCCATTTTGCGGAGTAAGCTTTTCTAGTAGATGGTCTTCTGGCCTCCAAAATGACATCCTGCACCTCCTTGGAGAATAGGGTCCGTTGTGGTGTTAAGGAATTTTCCATGCAGCGAGGTTGAGTGTTTTCAGCTGACTGTGAAGAGTTTTGTAGCTGTTCTGAGTCAACAGAAGAGGTATTAGAGGCAGGGACCAGGGAGGAGTATGTGTTAGGCTCCTCAGGAGTGGATACCAGTGTTGCCTTGGCCAATCTGGAGCAATCAGTATCATCCTTGGTTTGTCTGTTCTTGCTTTCAAAAGCACCTTGGGCAGAAGAGGCAGAGGTGGGAATGCATAAACTGTCCATGCTGTCCAACTGAATGAAAGGGCGTCCACTTTCCAGGCCTTTGGATGGAAGGTCCTTGAACAAAACTTTTTCAATTGATGGTTCCTGTGGGAGGCAAAAGATCTATGTCTGGCCTCCCCCACGCTTGGATTATCTCTGTAAACACCTGAGGATGTAACTTCCATTCGTGTGGATCTGTCATATTTCTGCTTAGAGTGTCTGCCAGTGTGTTTTCCAGTTCTGGCAAGTACTGTGCTTGAAGTTCGATTTGTCTTTCCAGAGCCAAGTTCCAAAGAGTCATGGCTAGTCTGCACAAGGGGTATGAATGTGTTCCTCCTTGTTTGTTTATGTACCACATTACTGTGGTGTTGTCTGTTCTTATCAGTAATTGTCCTGGATGCAAGAAGTCCTTGAAAGCTGTAATTGCATTTATTACTGCTAGCATTTCTTTATGATTGATGTGAAGGTGCTTTTCCTTTTGGGACCATCTGCCCTGAATGCACCTGTCCTTCATGTGCGCCCCCCAGGCGTAATCTGAGGCGTCTGTGGTTATGACTTGTTTTGCTTGAGGCTTGCAGAATGGAAGGCCTGTGTTTACTTGACGTGCTTGGGCCCACCATAGAAATTCCTTTTGCAAACATGGAATTATTGGTACAATTGCTTCCAAACTGTGACTGCGTTGAGACCATAGATTTTTTAGGTACCATTGAAGTTTCCTCATATGCAGCTTTGCACATGGGATTAGAAGAATGCAAGATGCCATGAATCCCAGAGCCTGCAGGATTTTCCTTGCAGTAAGCCTGGTACTTTTTGCTAGTGTTTTGAAGTACTGAGATAGTTGCCCTTGTTTTTCTGGCGTAAGATATGCCATCTGGGTGTTTGTGTCCAAGCTGGCACCCAGGAAGGTTATTTTCTGAGATGGTGTTAGCCTTGATTTCTCCTTGTTGATGGTATATCCCAGAGAAAGCAGTAACCTTGTCACATATGCCAGATGTTCCAGTAGTATGTGTTTGCTGTCCGCTTGGATCAGGCAGTCGTCCAGATAAGGGTAAATTTGTATCCCTTGAAGTCTGCAGTAGGCAATCACTGATGCCAGGCACTTTGTGAATACTCTGGGCGCAGTAGATAAGCCAAAGGGCAATGCAGAGAATTGATAGTGGATTGAACCTGCAAGAAATCTGAGGTATCTTCTGCAGCTTTGTCTGATGAACATGCAGGTATGCCTCCTTGAGGTCCAATGTTACCAGCCAAAACTCCTTGCCCAGCATGGGAAGAAGTTGCTGTAATGTGAGCATCTTGAATTTTGGTACGAGTAGAAATGTGTTTAGGATGGATAAGTCCAGAATGGGTCTCCAGTCGGTTCCTTTTCTTGGTACCAGAAAGAATCTTGAATAAAAACCTTGACCTTGTTGGTGCGTAGGTACCTTTTGTATAGCTCTCATGTTTAGGAGCTTTGAAATTTGCAGTTGTGCCTCTGCCCTTTGATTTTGTGGCAGGTTTGGCATACCTCTCATTTTTGGAAGTGTGTGAAATTGAAATTTGTAGCCTCTGTTTATAATGTCCAGTATCCATTTGTCTGTTGTGAAAATATGCCAATTGCTTGCAAATAATGCTAGTTTCCCTCCCAAAGGTGCTGCCAGCTGAGACTTGCTTGGCATGGAAATGAGGGAGTCATTGGGTTTGCTTCCTGTATTGTTGTGCACTGTCTTCACCACCTCTTGGTGCTGGAGATTGCCATTGTCTGCCTCTATATGATCCTTGTGATTGCCCTCTGCCCCTTGTGCGTCTGTATCTACCTCTTTGGGGCTTGTCAGTGGCTGGAAAGGACCAGTTTTTTGAAGGCCAATTCCTGCTAAAATGTGGTGGTTGGACCTGTAAGAAAGCTTTGACAGTTTGCATAGATTTGGCTTTTTCTTCCATTTTCCGTAGTATCTCCTCAGCATTAGTACCAAATAGTACATCCTTTTGTAAAGGAGCATCAAGAAGTTTAGCTTTCCCATGATCAGGCAAATTTTGTTCCCTAAGCCAGGCATGTCTGCGAATGACTCATCCTGTAGCAGCCGCTCTACTGGAAGCCTCTAGGGCATCATAACCACATTGTAAGGTGTGTTTACCCACTTGCTCCGCACTATGCATCATATCCTGTAACTCTTTTAAATCTGGTTGTTCAGGGTGAGACATTTTGTTCCTTAATTGTGATAACAGGTACTGTTGATATTTAATCATATGAAACTGACAGTTTAAGGCCCTCATGGCTAGGGTGGCGAGGTATATACCTTTTTACCCCACCTTTCTAGAGATCTGGATTCCCTTTCTGCAGGAAGTGGATTCTTGGCAGTGGAGGCCTTTAATCCCTTGGGGCCTTGTGAAAAGGTTTCAGGGTCAGCATTATGGCCTTTGTAGAGAAATTGGTGAGAACTGGGTACTCTGTAATACCTATCAGGTTTTACTGGTGCAGGAGGCAGAGAATCAGGGTTAAGGCAAGCCTCCGAATAGACATCATCCAGTACCTCCAAAACAGGGGGTATAGCCAGAGGTCTGTGCTGAGGTAACCAAAGAAATTCCCTAAGTCTTTTCTTGGAATCTGAAAAGTCTTGGCCTTCCCAATGGAAGTGTTCCCTCAAGGTGTGCAAGGTTTCCCCAAAAGAAAAATCCTCAGGGGGGGATACAGAAGGAATGGACTGTTCTGCATCCGAATCCTCAAAAGGGGAGTAAGAGTGTTCCTCTGCATCAGAATGTTCTGATAAAATGGATCCCTGATCAGAAGAGGGAGATTCTTCCTCCACTCTGGGTCTCTTGTCAGGAGGGGGCTGAGAACCTCTGATAAGAGTAATTAGATCCTCAGCCATTTTAAGCATCTGTTTCTTAGGCATGGGTCCAGGGGATGGGCCCTGTGCAACAGGCCTCGTGGGATGCCTGGCTGCTTTGGATTTAGTAAAGGCCTTAATAGAAAAAGAAGATGAGGGCCTAAATACACCATGGGTGGAGGTGGACCTGTCCACATTGGTAGGCCCGACATTAGCAGGGGCTTCGGTTGTAGTCTGGGAAAGGGCCGAGGACCCAGCGGTCTCGGGTACAGAGGACACCGCCAAAGGAGTGTCGTCGGTAGTCAGGGACTGCAAAGGCGTCTCGCTGAGAACCGGACCACGTGTAGCCTGTTTTGGCGTGGTGTCGGCGGGGACCGCGGGCCTCGCATGTCGGTCCTTTTCCTTGCGTTTTAGTCGGAGTGTCCGACGACATTTCATAGTCAAAAGCTTTACCAAAGTAGTGTTGGGCGAACTCCGCCCGACGCTTGATAGTGCGTTTATTGAAGGTAGCGCAAAAGCGACAGCCCGAGACGTCGTGGTCTGGGCCCAAACAAGGTATGCAAAGGGAATGGAAATCCTTATGCGGTATTTGCTTCCCACAAGAAATACAATTATTAACTTTTTCTGACATCGGTCTGAGGCAAGAAAAGTTTCCCCAACGGGGTACTTAGCTTTAATGAAGACTTCGGTTCCAATTATTTTCATAATTCAGGAGCTGGCCGACCGGCACTTGCGAACTGCTTCTGCTTCAGGCACCGCGCGGCAAAAAAGACTGAAGAACATGGCGTCGGCTGTGTCTTATATACTCTGGCCTTCCTGACGTCAGAAGAGTAAGCAACGACAACCGACGCCGGACCAAGACTTTGGAATTCGGCCGACCGAGGGACCGCCTGACGGCTGAAAACCCATCTGTGACTACTGCAGCTGTATGCACGATGAACATCAGGTAAGCCTAGCATTTCTGGCTGTAGTCAGAATTGGAAGAACCAAGCAATAAGACTTCATGGTAGTCTGAGATCTGGTGGAGGCAGTCCGAATGGGTGAGAAAGACTACAGTACAGTTGTGTACACTTACCATAAATATAATTGTTCGAGTGTATTCACTGTTGCAGTCATTACATTTGGGTAATCTGCTGGCAGGTTGCCCTCAGTCGGGCTGAATAACAAAGTCTTGGGTCCTGCGTCTGTTGCTGTCTCCTCTTCTATGACGTCAGGTCGTCAGGGGTATAAAACATGCAGCAGATGCCATTTTAATCAGTTTTTCTTGCCCCAGATGTCAGGTGCCCCCCCAAATGGGGAGCAAAATTATATGTATAAACAGTAAAAATAAAAATGCACCTTACAAACAAAAAATTTACCTTCAACTAAAAGCAAATACACCACAAAGGTTTTCGAGTATAGTGAAGGAAAGAAAATGTATAGAAAAGGGGACTGGCGGGTGGGTAACCCGGACTGCAACAGTGAATACACTCTAACATCTACATTTATGGTAAGTGTACACAACTGTACTATGTTCTTCGTGTTTCACTGTTGCAGTCATTACATTTGGGTAGAATCCCAAAGCTATGGATGGGAGGATGGAACTAAACAGCATTAGGAGCAGCTATAAGGCCCTGCAAAACTGCAGTGGCAAAGCCTGCCCTGGATTTAGAGAAGAGAGGTAAACGATAATGCTTTGTGAATGTATAAACTGAGCTCCAAGAAGCAGCTTCTAGAATGTCTCTGGTAGGAACCCCTCTGAGAAAAGCTGCTGAAGTAGAGGCAGCCCTGGTGGAATGGGATCTGACCCCCCTTGGGCACAGGTTTACCATGGTGCAAGTAGCAGAAACGAATGCAATGGCTTATCCATTTAGAAATAGTCTGCTTTGATATAGCCTTCCCCTCTGATCCTTCAGCAAATGCTACCAGTAGTTGCTCAGACTTTCTTAGAGATTTTGTCCTGTTTAAGTAGAATCTTAGTTGTCTGTGTACATCCAATGAATGCAGAATCCACTCCCCCTTGTTCTGCGGATTTGGGAAAAAAGTTGGTAGGTGAATGGTCTGGTTAAGAGCCACACTGGATACCACCTTAGGCATAAAAGAAGGATTGGTCCTGAGGGCCACCCTGTCCAGGTAAAAAATAATGAAAGGCTCCACTGCCACGAGAGCCTGTAGTTCTGAAACCCTTCTAGCTGAAGTGATTGCCAAAAGAAAGGTTGTCTTCCAAGAAAGACATTTTATATCCGCAGCAGCAGCTGCTGGTTCAAGAGGAGGCAAGGTGAGTTTTTCCAGCACAAAATGAAGGTCCCATGCAGGAAGTTGGCGCTCTTCTGGGAGGCCTTAAATTTTTGGCTCCTCTGAGATACTGTTTTAGCAGTGGATGAGAAAAGAGAGGAGGCTCTGTGTTATAATTAGCCGAGATGGCAGAGGCATGGATTTTTATAGAAGAAAAAGATAGGCCCTTGTCAAGCATCTCAGTTAAGTATTGTAAAATCTGAGGTATATTGGGCTTTGCTGTGTCTATTCCTTGTGCTTGGTTCCAAGCACAGAATCTCTTCCATTTATCAGCATAAGATTTTCTAGTGCTAGGCCTTCTGGCTTCTAAAATGACATCCATCACAGGTTTACTGAGAGATGTGGTTTGAATAATTAGTTGATTAGCCATGCTGCAAGATTCAGAGTTTGGAGCGGAGTGTGCAGAATTTGACAATTCTGCTGAGACAATAGATGAGGTGTTTGAGGCAAGTACCATGGAGGAAGGTGTGACATATTCCTTAGAAGCGGGTACCAGTGTTGGCGAGCCCAGTCCGGAGCAATTAGAATCATTTTTGTTTTTTCCTGTCTGACTTTTAGTAAGACCTTGGAGAGTAGAAGCAGAGGGAGCATAGACTGATGAAGGATAAAGCATCCACTTTCTATGCTTTTTTGTGATGAGTTCTTGATCAGAATTTGTCCAACTGATAGTTTTGGGGAGAGGGAAATAGATCTATGTCTGGGCTTCCCCATTTCTGTGTTAACATGATGAAGATTTGTGGATCCAGTTTCCATTCGTGTGGGTCCATAAGATTTCGGCTTAGGTCATCTGCCAGAGTATTTTGCTTTCCTGGCAGGAATTGAGCTTGAAGATGTACTTGGTAAGTCAAGGCCGTGTTCCACAAGGCCATCGCTAGTCTGCAAAGGGGATAGGAATAGGTACCCCCCTGCTTGTTTATGTACCACATAACTGTGGTGTTGTCTGGCTTTATCAGTAGTTGTCCAGGATGAAGTAAGTCTTTGAAGGCTGTCAGAGCATTCTGAACAGCTAGCATTTCTTTCTGGTTGATATGTAGATGCATTTGGTTTGGGCTCCATTGCACTGACTATATCTCTCTGCTAGGTGTGCTCCCCAAGCATAGTCTGATGAGTCTGTAGTTAGAGTCTGGGTGGCAGGGGGTAGAGTGAATGACAGTTCCTTGTTTTGGTGACATGTCTCTGCCCACCAAAGAAACTCCTGTTGTAGGCAGGGAATGAGAGGAATCATTGTTTCCAGGCTGTGACAATGTTGACTCCATAAGCTTTTTAGGTACCACTGAAGTTTCCTCATAACCAGTCTCGCATATGGAATTAGCAGAATGCAGGATGCCATGAACCCCAAAGACTGCAGAATTTGTCTTGCAGACAACTGGGTTTTTGTTGCCATTTGTTTGAAGTATACTGTCAATTTCATTTGTTTGTCTGGTGTGAGGTAAGCCATCTGGGCAGTTGTATTCAAGCTTGCACTCAGGAATGTAATTATTTGGGAGGGTACCAGTTGTGATTTCTTTTCGTTTATGGTGTACCCTAGGCATGCTAGAAGCCTTTTTACAAACGCCAGATGTTGAAGAAGAGTGTCATTGTCCTCTGCCTGAATGAGACAATCGTCCAGATAAGGATAAATTTGAATGTTTCTTTGTCTGCAGAATGAAATTACTGGTGCCAGGCACTTTGTAAAGACCCTGGGCGCAGTAGATAAGCCAAAGGGCAGTGCAGAGTGCAGGTAATGCAAAAAGCCTGCTTTGAAGTGGAGGTATCTTCTGTAAGATTCCCTTATTGGGATATGCATGTATGCCTCTTTTAAGTCTAGAGTTACCCAACCAGGCATTCTTGCCTCGCATAGACAGTAGTTGTTGTAAAGTCAGCATTTTGAATTTTGGAATGTCCAGGAACGTGTTCGGAATCTACAAGTCCAGTACTGGACGCCATGATTTGTCTTTTCTGGGTACCAGGAAAAGTCTTGAATAAAATCTTTGTCATTTTTCTTTTTCTGGTACTGGTTGAATAGCCCCCATGTCCATGAGGGACATGACATGTTTCTGGGCCTCGGCCCACTGGTTTTGTGGCAGATCTGGCCATCCGTTTGGAATTGGCAAAGTATGGAAATGAAATCTGTACCCCTGGGATACTATGTTTAATACCCACTTGTACCGGGTAATTAACAGCCAATTTTCAGCATGAAGTGCTAGTTTTCCCACTAAGGGGGCTGCCCAAAGATAAGTGCTTGGAGATGGTAGAGGAAAGTCATTGAGACTGCCTACTGTAGGTTTGTGCTTGGTTACCTCCAGATTTGGAGGTGGAGGCACCCCATTGCTTTGACCTGTAAGATCCCTGTGAATGATATCTGGAGCGTTTTGAGCGCCTGGTTTTGCTCTGAGTGGCTCTGTTGGACACAAGAAAGGACCAATTCTTAGTAGGCCAGTGGCTACTGAACCTGGGTGGCTGCACTTGCAAGAAATCTTTTACAGTTTGCATAGATTTAGCTTTGTCTTCCATTTTCTTTAAAACCTCTTCTGCCTTATTACCAAACAGACTATCATGATGTAAAGGGGCAGCCAACAATTTAGCTTTAACATGATCAGGCAGATTTTGCTCCTTGAGCCAGGCATGCCTTCTTATCACAGATCCAGTTACGGCAGCCCTGCAAGTGGCCTCCAAGGAATCAAAACCACATTGCAAAGTATGCTTTCAAACCTGTTCTGCTGAATGCAATAAATCCTGTAACTATTTTCCACACAATCAGAAATCAACATCAATTTCTGTTTCAGTAAGCCCATAACATGCTGTTGAAATTTAAGCATATGAAACTGGCAGCTTAAAGCCCTGATTGCCAAGGTTGCAGACGTATAAACCTTCTTACCCCATCTATCCAGCACCCTGGAATCTCTATCAGAAGGGGTACGATTTTTGGCTGTAGAAGTCTTAACACCCTTGGGACCCTGAGAAATAGTCTCAGGATCAGCAGCAGGATTTTTTAAAAGAAATTTGTGGGAGTCAGGAACCCTGTAATATCTGTCTGGCTTACTAGGAGCCAGAGGGAATCAGGAGCTATGCTTGATTCCAAGAACACATCATCAACAATGTCTAATACAGGAGGTATTGCCAAAGGCCTATGCTGAGAATGAAGAAGGAAATCCCTAAGCATCTTTTTTGATTCAGAGAAGTCCTGACTCTCCCAGTGAAAATGTTCCCTTAAAGTATGCAAAGTCTCTCCAAAAGAGTAATCCTCAGGAGGAGATGCAGATGGGATGGATTCCTCTGCATCAGAATCCTCATAAGGTGGGATAGAAAATTCCTGGTCAGAAGAGGAATCAGAAGAAATGGAAACCTGATCTGAAGATTCATAATCAGTGCCTTGCCTAGGCCTCTTAGCAGGATGGGGTTGGGAACCCCTGATCAAGGTAATTAAATCCTCAGCCATTTTGATCATTTCTGTTTTTTAGGCATAGGGGCCTGAGCACGTGGCTCATGCGTCATTTTTTTTAGACATAGGTTTTTGTTGATAGCGTCTGTTTAATATAAAAATGTTGAGGCCTGAAAACACCCTCAGAAGCCGGTGCCTGCTCAGCAGCTCCGGACCCATCCAAGGGAGAGACATCCGCGTGTTCAATACTTTGCAAATCTTGCGGCATACCGGACTCTGAATGGGTCTCGGTAGAGGCCTGCGACTCAAAAGTAGCGGGTATCAGGGGCTGGGAAAGCGCCTCACTGAGTACCTGCAAACCGGCGACTGGCTTAGGAGAAGCTTGGTCGTTGGTTTTGGACCTCGACGGTCTGTCTCTGTCTTTTTCCTTGCTTTTTTTGTGAACTCTGGTAGTCGGATTGCTAACAGACGACATATCAGGGTAATTAAATCTTGAAACAAAATATTTAGAAGCAAAAACATAGCGACGCTTAATAGTGCGTTGGTTAAATTTAGCACAAAACCGACAGCAAGGGACATTGTGATCAGGGCCTAAGCAAGGAATACAGTACAAATGAAAATCCTTATGAGTTATTTGCTTCCCACAAGTAATGCAATTATTAACTTTTACTGACATCGGTAAGGAGCAAGAAAAAGTTTCCCCAATGGGGTACTTAGCTATAGTTTGAAGACTTTGGTTCTGAAAATTGAAAACGAAAATTTCAGGAGTCGGCCGACCAGCACTTGCGAACTGCTTCTGCTTCGGGCACTGTGCGGCACGAAAGTGATTAAAATGGCATCGGCTGCATGTTTTACACCCCTGATGATCTGAAGTCATGGAAGAGGAGACAGCAACCAATGCAGGACCCAAGACTTTGTTATTCAGGCCGACTGAGGGCAACCTGCCAGCAGATTACCCAAATGTAATGATTGCAACAGTGAAACACGAAGGACATCTGGACATCAGTCCAGTATCCATGCAGGATGTACTAGTAGAGCCCACTGAAATGGGAACCATGTTTGTCTGGGGCAATAAGGACTACCATGGCCTTGCAATATCTGGTTTTCTGAATTAATTTGTTCATGAGGGGTAATGGGGGAAAGCATACAGGAGACTGGGGGGCCAATTGTGGACTATAGCATCTCTTGGTGATTGACCCTGTGAAGAGATCAGGGCAAACCTGTTCAGGTAGGAGGCAAAAAGTACAGTTTTGTACCTACCATAAATGTAGATGTTCGAAGATCCACATTGCTGCAGTCCTTACATATGGGTAGTCCGCTGTCCTCGGTCGCCAATACCAAAGTATTAGGCTGACGCCGGTCATGGCGCCAAATCTGACATCAGAGCGTCAGGGTATAAAAGCGCATGACCGACGTCATATCCTCAGTCTTTTCTTGCCCCAGATGTCAGAAGGCCCTAAAAAGAAAGGCCACAGCCCAAAAACAGGATACCTCCCAAAAACATGCCCAACAACAACCATCACCCAAACCATATAACCATGCTAAACTACAGAGGGGAAGGAGGGAGGGTAAATTGACTGCAGCAATGTGGATCTTGAACATCTACATTTATGGTAGGTACAAAAGTACAGTTTTGTACCTACCATAAATGTAGATGTCCGAACTGGATAGCATCTGCAGTCATAACAAGTGGGTTGTCCTGTCGTCAGGCAGCCCTGCAGTCGGCCGGATTCCAAAGTCTGTTGGAAGCATCAGCCGACATTTTCCTCAGTGTTTCTTGCCCCAGATGCCAGTAGCCCTCTTGCAGGCTAAAATTTGGATAGATGCCAATGTTTCCAAATAGATAGAGGTAAACACAACAATAAGCATATATGTACATATATACAAACAAATACACCATAAAGACCCCCAACAGCTAGCTATTAGGAGGGTAAACACCTAGGAGTACCACAGAGGGAAGGAGGGTAATCGCAGATGCTATCCAGTTCGACATCTACATTTATGGTAGGTACAAAACTGTACTATGTCCTTCATGGATGCATCTGCAGTCATAACAAGTGGGTAGAATACCATAGCCAACTAGGGAGGAGGATAAAAGTAGATTATGGTGTTTAGGATCCCTTGCAGTACAGCAGTGGCAAACCCTGCTCGATCTGGAATATAGAGGCAAATTATAATGCTTGGCAAATGTATGCACGGAGGTCCAAGTAGCCGCCTCAATAATGAAGGCTGTGGTAGTGGCTGTTGCCCTTGTAGAATGAGGTCTTATGTTCTGTGGAATTGGTTTTCCATGGAAGGAGTAACAGTATCGTATGCAATTTCCTATCCATTTGGAGATTGTCTGTTTGGAAATAGCTTTTCCTTCCCTTCCTGTTGCATAGGCTACAAAAAGTTGGTCAGTCTTTCTGCTATTTTTGTTCTGTCCAAGTAGTACTCTGTTTTGTGGGTTGGGAAAGAAGGTAGGTAGGTGGATTGCCTGGTTTAAAGATACTCTGGATACCACCTTGGGCATAAATGTAGGATTAGTCCTCATGGACACTCTATCTTGGTGGAAGATTATGCCATTAAGGCCTGTAGTTCTGAAACCCTCCTTGCTGAAGTAATTGCCAGTAGGAAAGCAGTTTTCCATGACAGGTGTTGTAGGTCTGCTGTTGCTGCTGGTTCAAAGGGTGATAGTGTCAACTTTTCTAGCACAAAGTTTAAATCCCAAGCTGGTAATGGTGGTTTCCTTGGAGGTTTTACATTCTTGATTCCTCTGAGGAACTGCCTGAGCAAAGAAACAGGTGGATCAAAGCTGTATTCTGCTGAAATAGCTGATGCATGTCTCTTGATGGAGGAGTAGGTCAGGCCTGAATGAAGAAGTTCGCCAGATACTCCAGAATGTTAGGCATATCTATGTTTGACACATCTTTTCCTCTTTCCAATGACAAACCTTTTCCATTTTCCAGCATAGTTCCTTCTTGTTGAAGGTCTTCAAGAATAATGTCTTTAACTCTTTGGGAAAGTTCTGGATTAGCTGCTGCTATGTGATGTTCCATGCAGTCAGTTGCAGCGTTTTAGGTTTGGATGTATGATGCTGTAGTTGTTCTGAGTTAACATCAAAGGCATCAGGGTATTGGCCACATATTGTCCCAGACATGCTCTTCAGTAGTGGGTACCAGTGTTGTCTTGGCCAGTTTGGAGCTATCAGGATTATCGTTGCACGTCCTTCCTTGATTTTTAGTAGTACCTTGTGTATCAAAGGAAGAGGTGGGAATGCATATGCTGTTAGGCCTTTCCAGTTGAAGGAGAGTGAGTCCACTTTCCATGCTAGTGGGTGGAATGTCCTTGTGCAGAATTTTTGAGCTGGTGATTGAGTGGTGATGTGAATAGGTCTATCTGTGGCATTCCCCATTTCTTTGAGATGGTCTTGAAGATGTCCGGGTGCAGCTTCCATTGGCATCCGGTGGTTCTGCTTAATATGTCTGCTAGAGTATTGTCTTTCCCCGTACAAATATTGCCTGTAACTGAATGTTGTAGCTGAGTGCCAGGGTCCACAGCTCCAAGGTCATTCTGCATAGGGGTATGAATGAGTGCCTCCCTGTTTGTTGATGTACCACATGACTGTGGTGTTGTCTGTCCTTATCATCAACTGGCCCTCTTTGAGGAATGGTTTGAACTTTGGATTGCCAGTTTTACTGCCAGCATTTCTTTTAGATTGATGTGCAGGTGAAGTTGATCCTGTGTCCACAATCCTTGCACGCATTTGTCCAGCATGTGGGCCCCCATCCTAGGTCTGAAGCGCCTGTTGTGATGGTCTGGCTTGGTTGACATCTAAGGGTAGGCCTGGGTTTGACTGGCATGCCTGAGCCCACCATAGGAACTCCTGTTTTAAGCATGGAATTAGTGGGATTTCTGTTTCTAGACTGTGTCTGTGTTGGGACCATAAATTCTTTAGGTACCACTGTAGTTTCCTCATATGTAGTCTGGCAAATGGGACCAAGATTATGCATGATGCCATGAAGCCCAAGGCCTGCAGAACTTTTCTTGCTGTTAACTTGTTCAGTTTCGTTAGTGCCAAGAAGTAAAGAGGAAGTTCTTTTGTTTTCTGTAGTCAGGAATGCCATTTGTTGTACTGTGTCCACAAGAATGTCCTTGTTTGGGATGGTATCAGCCTTGACTTTTGTAAATTGACTGTGTATCCCAGTCCTTGTAGCAAGTAAATGACCCTTTGTAAATCTGTTGTCAGCTTGCTTTTGTTGTCCCCTTGTAGCAGGCAGTCGTCCAGGTATGGGTAAATTTGAATTCCTGTAGTCTGCAATGGCGATCACTGATGCCAGGCATTTTGTGAATACTCTAGCCAAAGGGCAATGCTGAGAATTGATAGTGCTCTGATCCTGCAAGAAATCTGAGGTATCTTCTGCAGATTGGTCGAATGGGGACGCAGGTATGCCTCCTTGAGATCTAGAGTTACCAGCCAAGACTCCTTGCCCAGCATGGGAAGAAGTTGCTGTAGGGTCAGCATTTTGAATTTTGGGACAATGATGTATGTATTTAAATTGGTCTCCAACTTTTTCCTTTCTTGGAACTAGGAATAGTCTGGAATAGAACCCTTTCCTTGTTCTGCTGTTGGCACTCTTTCCACAGCTCTCATGTTTGCTAACTCCATTATCGTTTTGATTTGGAGGTAGATTTGGCATTCCTCTTTTGACTGGTAAAGTGTGGAAGTGAAACCGGTAACCTTGATCTATGGTTTGTAAAATCCACTTGTCTTTTGTTATGTAGTGCCAGTTCTTTGAAAATAAGGTTAACTTTCCGCCTAGAGGAGCTGCTATTTGTTCCCTGGTAGGCGGATGTAGGATTAAGTCACTGTGGTTGTGCTGATGTAGTGGCAGTGGCTGTGTCTGTGCCTCTGTTGTTAACATAAACTCTTGGTATTGTATCATGTGAAACTGACAGTTTAAAGCTCTAGCTGAAAGAGTAGCTGAAGTGTAGACCTTTTTACCCCATCTGTCTAATGACCTTGCTTCCCTTTCAGAAGGAATAGGGTTTTAGCTGCTGCCTTGGGACCCTGGGATATAGTTTCTGGGTCTGCAAGTGGGCCCTTGTAAAGGTGGTGATGAGTATCTGGCACCCTGTAAAATCTGTCTGGTTTGGCAGGGGCTGGGTAAAGAATCTCATCATCCACCACAGAGAGAACAGGACGATAGCTGGCCTGTGCTGTGGGAGGTGCAGAAAGGTCCTAAGTCTTTTCTGGAGTCTGAAAAATCCTGTTGCTGCCATTGAACTGTTCTCGATGGCATGCAAGGTTTCAAAGGAGAATTCTTCTGGTGGGAAGCAGCTGGAATGGATTCTTCAGCATCAGAATCTTCAAAATTGGAGAAGGAGCCTCTGGCTGGTCAGTTATGTCTGATTCATCAGCAGAATCATCAGAAGACACTGGCTCAGGGGCTCTGCCCTAGGTCTCTTCTCTGGGGGCTGAGAGGCCCTGTCTGGGTGAGATTGAGATCCTCTAATTAAAGAAATTAAATCTTCTGCCAAGGAAAGCATTTGAGAACTAGAAGAGGGCCTGGATGTGGGGGTTTAACAGGCACTGATTTAGTAGTCTTGGCTGCTTTAGCCTGGCGAAGGCCTTAATGGACATGGCTGCTGGAGGCCTAGCAGCACGAGACATCCAAGGGATGGTGTCTGATAAGTCAACCAGGTAAAATTTCTGAGGTCGATTCAAGAGTTGTAGCAGGGGCCTCAGTTGTAAGAATAGGTTCAGCTGTACTTTGATCAGTTTTCTCGGTTTGCCCGAAACCGAGACACTCGCCATTTGCTTTATCTTTGCGTTTTGTAGATTCGACCCGGCCCTAAGCGCTAAATGGGTTGAAGAACAGGGCAGCAGGCTGGCTGCTGCACGCCGTGGGCTGGGCCTAAACAAGGCAGACAGTAAGAGTGAAAATCTTTATGAGGTATTTGTTTCCCACAGGTTAAGCAATTGTTAACTTTTTCTGACACAGAGATGACGCTGGGTGGTGCGACATCAGACAACCCACTTGTTATGACTGCAGATGCATCCATGAAGGACATCTGTACTATTTTCTTCATCTCACATTGCTGCAGTCCTTACATATGGGTAGAATCCCAAAGCAGAGGTAAAGGGAGGATGGCAAAATCATAAAGCATTAGGGGCTGCTAAAATGCCCTGTAATATTGCAGTGGCAAATCTAGCCCTAGACTTAGAATAAAGAGGAAGGTGGTAATGCTTGGAAAAAGTATGTACTGAACTCCAAGTGGCTGCTTCCAAAATATCTTTTGTAGCTACCCCCCCCTTAGAAAGGCAGTAGAAGTGGCAGTAGCTCTAGTGGAATGAGGTCTGATTCCAGCCGGAATCTCCTTACCATGATGGGAGTAACAGAAAGAAATACAAAACCCAATCCATTTAGAAATAGTTTGTTTTGAAACAGGTTTTCCCTGAGAACCCAAAGCAAAAGAAACAAACAACTGCTGAGACTGCCTGAACCCCTTGGTTCTGCTCAAATAATAACGTAACTGCCTGTGAATATCCAAAGTATGCAAAACCTTCTCCCCTTTATTTTGGGGGTTTGCATAAAAAGTAGACAAATGAATAGTTTGGTTCAAGGCCACACTAGAAACCACTTTAGGCATAAAGGAAGGATTAGTACGAAAGATACCCTATCCTTATGAAAAATCAGGAAAGGTTCCACTGCCATGAGGGCCTGTAATTCAGAAACCCTTCTTGCAGAGGTAATGGCCAACAAAAAAGCAGTCTTCCATGATAAATACTTTAACTCTGCAGTAGCTGCAGGCTCAAAAGGTTGTAGAGTAAGCTTTTCCAACACAAAATTGAGATCCCAAGCAGGAGTAGGAGCTCTACGTGGGGGTCTTATGTTCTTTGCCCCTCTAAGAAATTGCTTAAACAAAGGATGGGAAAATAAAGGAGGGTCACAGTCATAGTGAGCAGAAATGGCTGCAGCATGAACCTTTATCGAGGAGAAAGACAAACCCTTGTCCAATAACTCAGTAAGATATTGAAGAGAAACACTTAAATCAGGCTTGGAAACATCAAAGTCCTTCGCTTTGCTCCAAAGAAAAAATCTCCTCCATTTATCAGCGTAAACTTTCGTTGTACTAGGCCTTCTGGCCTCCAAAATAACATTTAAAACTTGTTGTGGAAGCCGAGACCCTCCAGGGCCTAAAACAGAATATGCCAGGCTGTGAGATGCAGAGACTGAATCTTGACATTGAGGAAGTGATTGCCCTCCTGAGACAAAAGATGCGGAATCAAAGGCAGAGGCCATGGAGGCTCCCGTACCAAACTCCTCAGTAGTGGGTACCAGTGCTGTCGAGGCCAATCCGGCGCTATCAGAATCATGGATGGCTTGTCTATTCTGGCCTTCAGGAGTACCTTGGGAATGAGAGGCAGAGGTGGAAAGGCATAGACATGAAGATTGCTCAAACTGAATGATAGAGCATCCACCTTCCAAGCTGTGGGATGAAACATTTTTGTGCAAAACTTTGGCAACTGGTAATTTAGTGGAGAAGCAAACAGATCTATGTCTGGAGTCCCCCATAACACTGTCAACTTTTGAAACACATGAGGATCCAGTTTCCACTGTGAGGATCCACAATTTGTCTGCTCAACACATCCACTAAGGAGTTCTGTGCTCCTGGTAGAAACCTTGCCTGAAGACTGAGGTGTAAACTGAGAGCAGTCTCCCACAAAATCATCGCTTGCCTGCAAAGAGGGTAAGAATGGGTTCCCCCTTGCTTGTTGATGTACCACATGACAGTAGTGTTGTCTGTTTGAATCAACACCTGTCCTGGGTGAAGTAAATCCTTGAAAGCCATCAATGCAAATTGGACTGCTAACATCTCCTTCAAGTTGATATGCAAATGTTGAAGTCTGACAGGCCACGTGTCTTGCACCCATTTTCCATTGAGGTGTGCTCCCCAAGCCTTGTCCGAGGCATCTGTCGTTAGAATCTGACTCGCCTCTGGTCGGGTCACAGAGAGTCCCTTGTTTAGGTGACATTCCTGAGCCCACCACAAAAATTCTTTCTGAATGCAAGGTATTATCTGAATGACAGTGTCTAGATCTTGGCAGTGTTGTGTCCATACATTTTTGAGATACCATTGAAGCTTCCTCATATGCAGTTTGGCATTGGGAAGCACCAGAATACAAGATGCCATGAACCCCAAGGCTTGAAGGACTGTCCTTGCAGTCAGCCTGGACTGTAGAGACATTTGATGGAAATAAAGAGAAAGGAGGAAATTCTGATATTTCAACATATGAAACTGGCAATTTAAAGCCCTCATTGCTAAAGTAGAAGAGGTATACACCTTCTTACCCCATTTATCCAAAGCTCTAGCTTCCTTATCTAGAGGAACCGGATTCTTTACAACAGAAGCTCTAACACCCTTAGGCCCCTGACTAATAGTTTCTGGGTCCGCCCTAGGACTCCTATACAGATATTTATGAGCCTCAGGCACCCTGTAATACCTGTCCGTTTAACTGGCAGGAGGCAAAGAATCTGGATTAAGGGAAGCCTTCGAGAAAACATCTTGAACAACATCCAAAACAGGAGGTATAGCCAAGGGTCTATGCTGTGGTAAAACAAGAATTCCCTAAGCCTCTTCCATGAATCAGAGAAATCCTGTCCTTCCCACTTAAAATGCTCCCTCATGGAATGCAGAGTTTCTGAAAAAGAAAAATCCTCTGGAGGAGAAGCAGAAGGAGTGGAATCCTCTGCATCAGAATCCGAATAAGGGGGAAAATCTTGAATATCTTCAACAGAAGAGTCTGAGTCCTCTGAGGCCTGATCCAAACTTTCCAACTCTGGCTCCACCCTGGGCCTCTTATCAGGAGGGGGCATAGAACCTCTAATTAAAGTCATCAAATCTTCTGCCATTTTAAGCATGTGCTTTTTAGGCACAGACCCTGAAGTACCTGGAGGAACACCAGAGGAAGGCAAAACAGACCTGCCCTTAGAAGAAGCCTTAGAAATAGTAGCAGAAGGCCTAACCATCTTAGGCAAAGAAGGGAGAACAGTAACCTGAGAGGCCCCTTCAGCTTGACCTGACTCCTGTGAGGCCACATCCTGCAAAATCAAAGTTTCCCCCTGAGA
The DNA here is from genome assembly GCF_019279795.1 of Protopterus annectens. Classification (NCBI taxonomy): domain Eukaryota; kingdom Metazoa; phylum Chordata; order Ceratodontiformes; family Protopteridae; genus Protopterus; species Protopterus annectens. The sequence goes on along the minus strand of NC_056729.1, from coordinate 1,413,755,551 downwards.
CTCAACAGAAACTTCAGCCGGATCCACCTGCTCCACTGTAGTTTCTGCAGGACCGGCGTCCGAAACGGACGAATCAACCTGTCTAGGTTTCAAGGATTTGTCTTTGCGCTTCTTCGTGGAAGCAGGCGTCGGAGGATCCGACGGCATATTATAATTACACCGCTTACCAAAGACTAACCTAGCACAATCTAACCTTCTTTTATAGTGCTTATTAAACCTAGCACAAAACCGACACCTGACTACGCCGTGGTCCGTCCCAAACAACGAATGCAAAGAGAGTGATAATCCCTATGCGGTATCTGTTTCTCACAAGAAATACAATTATTCACTTTTTCTGACATCCGGAATTAACTGAGGCAAGAAAAACAAAAATATTCAACGGGTACTTAGCCCAACTTGGTTTCGGTCTGAAACTCAGAATACGAAAATTTCAGAACGCCGGGGCACTTGCAACGCTGCTTCTGCATCGGACCATGCGGCAAAAGACTGAGGATATGACGCCGTCATGCTTTTATACCCTGACGCTCTGATGTCAGATTTGAGCGCCCATGACCGACGTCAGCCTAATACTTTGGTATTCGGGCCGACCGAGGACAGCAGACTACCCATATGTAAGGACTGCAGCAATGTGAGATGAAGAACATCTGCAGCAAGGTTGTCCCCAGAGACTGAAAATTAGCACTACTACTGTGGGATTGACTGACCACTTGCCAACTTGTCGGCTAGAATACTAGAACTTGCTAGCATGTGCATTACTTTCAGAAAGAAGTGTGAAGACATTACCCACTGCCAAACCCTCATGGTCTCGACACGGGATAAGAATGGGCTCCACCTTGTTTGTTGATGTACCATACTACAGTCATATTGCCTGACTGTACAGAGATAACGGCCTTGGGAAGGACATCCTGGAAAGCCTGCAACATAAGGAGAAAGTACAGTTGTGTACACTTACCATAAATGTAAATGTTAAGAGTGTTGCAGTCATTACATTTGGGTTATCTGCCTGCAGGTAGCCTTCAACTGGCCTGAATATCAAAAGTCTTACATTCCTGCGTCAGATGCTGTCTCTTCTTCCATGATGTCAGGTCGTCAGGGGTATAAAACATGCAGCCGACGCCATTACATCAGTTTTTCTTGCCCCAGATGTCAGGTGCCACCATAATGGGAAGCAATTATATGTTAGGTTACACCTTCAACAAAAAGCAAATACACCAGAAAGTTTAAATACACCAAACAAGAAGAAAGGTATAGCCAAGAGAAGTCAGGGGGCTGGAGGGAGGGTAACCAGGACTGCAACAGTGAATACACTCTAACATCTACATTTATGGTAAGTGTACACAACTGTACTATGTTCTTCATGTTTCACTGTTGCAGTCATTACATTTGGGTTGATTTCCAAAGCTAAGGAAGGGAGGAGGAAGTTAGAGAGCATTAGGACCAGCTATGAAGCCATGCAAGACTGCAGTGGCAAAACCAGCTCTGGATTTAGAAAAAAATAGGCATGTGGTAATGCTTGGTAAAGGTATGCACAGAACTCCAGCTAGCAAGCTTCTAGGATGTCCCTGGTAGGGACACCTCTGAGAAAGGCTGTAGAGGTAGATGCAGCCCTGGTGGAATGTGATCTTATCCCATGTGGGGTAGGTTTTCCATTGGTGCTTATAGCAGAAATGAATGCAATGGGCTATCCACTTAAAAATGGTTTGCTTTGAAATGGCCTTCCCCTCTGCCCTGGCAGCAAAGCCAACAAGCAGCTGTTCAGATTTTCTGAGAGGCTTAGTCCTGTCCAAATAAAAGCTAAGTTGTCTGTGCACGTCCAATGAGTGCAGTACTCATTCTCCTTTGTTTTGTGGATTCAGGAAAAAGTAGGCAAATGAATGGACTGACTAAGGGCCACACTAGACACCACCTTGAGCATAAAGGAAGGATTGATCCTGAGGGACACCCTGTCTGCATGGACGATGATGGAGTCCACTGCCATGAGGGACTGTAATACAGACACGCTTCTTGCTGAAGTGATGGCTAGACGGAAGGCTGTTTTCCAAGAAAGGAATTTCAACTCTACAGTTGCAGATGGCTCAAAAGGAGGGAGAGTGAGCTTTTCCAATACAAAGTTAAGGTCCCAGGCTGGCATAGGGGCTCTCCTGGAGGGTCTTAAATGTTTGGCCCCTCTGAGGAATTGCTTTAGCAGGGGGTGTGAGAAGAGGGGTGGTTCAGCATTATAATGTGCTGAAATGGCAGAGGCATGAACTTTAATTGATGAGAAGGAAAGGCCCTTGTGGAGCATCTCTGTTAAGTACTGAAGAATATGAGGTATGCTGGGCACCGTTGTGCCCATCCCGAGTCTGGCTCCAGAACGGTATCTTTTCCACTTTTCAGCACAGGATTTTCTAGTACTAGGCCTCCTTGCCTCCAGAATGACATCTAGCACCTGCTTACTGAAGGATGCTATTGGAGAGCTCAAGGAATTAGCCAGGCTGCAAAGTTCAGGGTTTGAAGCCGAGGGTGCAGAATCTGGCCCTCCTGCTGGGACAGCAGGGAAGGGGACTGAGGCAGGTGCCATGGGTTCCAGCAGTGTCATACTGCACAAGAGGGGATACCAGTGCTAGCGTGGCCAGTCTGGTGCAATCAGTATTGTCCTTGGTTTGTCCTGTTTGATCTTTAGCAGAAACTTCGAGAGGAGAGGCAGAGGGGGAAAGGCATAAACTGAGAGGCTTTTCCCAGGTAAAGGACAGGGCATCCACTTTCCAAACTTGACTGTGGGAAGTCCTTGTGCAGAATTTGTCCAATTGGTAGTTCTGAGGGGAGGCAAACAGGTCTATCTCTGGATTCCCGCATTTGTTTCTCAAGAGGTTCAATATATTTGGTTCCAGTTTTTACTTGTGTGGGTCCATCAGATTTCTGCTTGGGTCATCTGCCAGTGAATTTTGCTTGCCTTGCAGGAATTGAGCTTGTAGGTGCACTTGGTAGCTCAAGGCTGTGTTCCACAGAGCCATGGCTAGTCTACAGAGAGGGTATGAATGGGTTCCCCCTGCTTGTTTATGTATCACATAACTGTGGTGTTGTCTGTCTTTACCAATAATTGTCCTGGAAGAATGTGGTCCTTGAAGACTGTCAGGGAATTCTGTACAGCTAACATTTCTTTTTGGTTGATATGCAGGTGCATCTGTCTCGGGTTCCATTTGCCCTGAATGCACTGCCCTGCCAAGTGAGCCCCCCATGCATAGTCTGATGCGTCTATTGTTAGGGTTTGGGCAGCAGAGGGTAGAGTGAATGGGACCCCTTGTTGTGGTAGCAGGCCTCAGTCCACCAAAGGAACTCTGTCTTTATACAAGGAATGATAGGAATCATTGATTCCAGGTCCTGAGAATGTTGGCACCATAGGCTTTTTAGATACCATTGTAGTTTCCTCATATGCAGTCTTGCATATGGAATTAGTAGAATGCAAGAGGCCATGAACCCCAGGGTTTGCAGGATTTTCCTTGCAGATAGCTGGGTCTTTGTGACTACTAGTTTGAAGTAGATTGTCAAATAAACTTGTTTCTCTGGAGTGAGGAAAGCCATCTGGGAAGTTGTATTCAAGCTTGATCCCAGGAATACAATTTGTTGGCAGGGTACCAGGTGAGATTTATTTTCGTTTATGGTGTACCCCAGTGAGTTTAGAAGTTTCTTTACGAATGCCAGATGTTTTAATAGCAATTCCTGGCTTTCTGCCTGAATCAGACAATCATCCCAGTATGGGTATATTTTAATATTTCTCTGCCTGCAAAATGCAATGGCTGGAGCTAGACACTGTGTGAATTCCGTAGGAGCAATAGATAAGATAAGTGAAGTGCAGAGAACTGACCGTGCATGGAGCCTGCCCTGAAGCGTAGGTATTTCCTGTAAGATTCCCTTATGGGAATGTGCAGGTAAGCTTCCTTTTACCATCTAAGGTTGCCAACCAGGCATCTTTGCCTAGCATAGGAAGCAGCTGTTGAAGTGTTAGCATCTTGAATTTTGGGTACACCAAAAAAGTATTTTGAAGAGAGGTCCAGGACAGGGCACCAGGTGCTGTCTTTTCTGGGTACCAGGAAAAGAGTCCTGAATAAAAACCTTGTTCCTTTTCTTCTGCTTGGACAGGTTGAATAGCCCTGATACTTAGAAAAGAGACAACCTAATGTTGAGCCTCTGCCCACTGACTTGCAGGTAGGTCTGGCCAACCGTTTGGGGTTGGTAGGGTGTGGAAGTGGAATCTGTATCCTTGGGAAACTCTATTCAAAACTCATTTGTCCTGGGTAATGAGTTCCCAGTTTTTTGCATGCAGTGTGAGCTTTCCCCCTAAGGGAGCAGGCAGTTGAGCAGGGCTTGGAAAAGTTAAGGTTACGTCATTGTAACATTTGTCCATAGGGGATGACTTACTACTTCCAGCTTTGGAAGTGGGAGCCCCCCACTGCTTAGGCCCGTGTGTACCTTGAGACTGTAGTCTAGGTGGTCTGCTGTACCTGGGTTTGGACTGAGAAGGCCTGGAAGAGATTGGAAAGGACCAATTCTTAGAAGGCCACTGCATACTAAATCTGGGAGGCTGTACTTGCAGGAAATCTTTAACAGTTTGCATAGATTTAACTTTTTCCTCCATCTTTTTAAGAACTTCTTCTGCTCTGTTGCTAAACAGGTGATCTTGGTTTAAGGGAGCATCCAGTTACTTAGCTTTAAGATGACAGGGCAAGTTTTGCTCCTTAAGCCAAGCATGCCTTCTAAGTACAGACCCAGTGACAGCAGCCCTGCAAGATGCTTCTAGAGAGTCAAAACCATACTGCAAAGTATGTTTACCAACTTGTTCAGCAGAATGCTTTAAATCCTGTAATTCTTTATGTTCAGCACAGTCAGGAATCAACATCATTTTCTGTTTAAGTAATCCCATAATATGCTGCTGATACTTTTAACATATGAAACTGGCAATTTAAGGCCCTAATGGCCAAAGTAGCAGAAGTGTATACCTTCTTCCCCCATCTGCCCAAGGCCCTGGAATCTCTATCAGAGGGGGTAGGGTTTTTGGCAGCAGTAGCCTTAATGCCTTTTGGTCCTTGGGAAATGGTCTCTGGATCCACAGTAAGATACTTGAAGAGGAACTTGTGAGAGTCAGGTACTCTGTAATACCTGTCTGGTTTTCTGGGAGCTGGAGGTAAAGAGTCTGGGGCCAGGCTAGATTCCAAGAAGGCATCAGCTACAATGTCCAGAAAGTTCAGTTTTGTACCTACCATAAATGTAGATGTTCGAGTGTTCACCCTGCTGTAGTCATCACACTTGGGTTATCCTGTTGTCAGGTGGTCCCGCAGTCGGCCTGAGTTCCAAAGTCTTGGTCCGGCGTCGGTTGCGGTCGCTTCTTCCCTGACGTTAGTGCGCCAGGGGTATACAAAAGGCATCAGACACCATTTTCTTCAGTTTTTCTTGCCCCAGATGTCAGGTGCCCCCCCAATAGGAGGTCACTACATAGTATCAATAATAAACAAAACATACCTCCAGCTATAAGCAAATACACCCCAAAGGTTGTATCAGATATAAAGGCATAGAAAGGTTTCAGTTAAATCAGAGGGGATGGAGGGAGGGTAACCTGGACTGCAGCAGGGTGAACACTCGAACATCTACATTTATGGTAGGTACAAAACGGTACTATGTTCATCGTGTTACCCTGCTGCAGTCATCACACTTGGGTTGAATCCCAAAGCTAAGGATGGGAGGTGGAATCAAACAGGGTTAGAAGAGGGTAGTAGGCCCTGCAAAACTGCAGTGGCGAAGCCAGCTCTAGTCTTATAGTGGTAAGTGATGGTGTTTGGTGAAGGTGTGTACTGAACTCCCAAGTTGCAGCTTCCAGAATATCCTTGGTAGGCACCCCCCTAAGGAAGGCTGTAGATGTAGCTGCTGCCCTGGTGGAGTGGGACCTTATGCTAGCAGGAACTGGTTTTCCATGATGGGTGTAGCAAAAATGTATGCAATGTCCTATCCATTTTGAAATGGTCTGTTTTGAGATGGCCTTTCCTTGTGATGCTGTTGCATAGGATACAAAAAGCTGGTCAGATTTTATGAAAGCCTTAGTTTTATCCAAGTAGTAACGTAGTTGCCTGTGAATGTCCATTGAGTGCAGGAGTCTTTCTCCTTTGTTCTGTGGATTTGGGAAAAAAGTGGGCAAATTGATGGTTTGATTTAGAGCCACACTGAATACCACCTTTGGCATAAAGGAGGGGTTAAGTTCGTAGAGACTCTGCCTTGATGGAAAATGAGGAAAGGCTCCACTGCCATTAGTGCCTGTAGCTCTGAGACTCTTCTGGCTGAAGTAATTGCTAGCAGAAGGGCAGTTTTCCATGACATAAACTTTAAATCAGCTGAGAAAGCTGGCTCAAAAGGTGGTAGCGTAAGCTTTTCCAGAACAAGGTTGAGGTCCCAAGTTGGCGTTGGTGCTCTCCTGGGAGGCCTTATGTTTTTGGCCCCTCTGAGGTACTGCCTTAGAAGTGGATGTGAAAATAAGGGAGGATCCGTGTTGTAGTGAGCTGAAATAGCTGAGGCATGGAATTTAAGAGATGATAAGGAAAGTCCTTTGTGTAACATCTCAGTTAGATATTGTAGAATCTGAGGTATGTCCGGCTCAAGGGGATTTTGGTCCTTAGCTTGGTTCCAGGCGCAAAATCTTTTCCATTTGTCTGAGTAGGCTTTCCTGGTGCTGGGCCTCCTGGCCTCCAGAATGACATCCATAACGGCTTGTGATAGAGGAGCTGGCTGGTTGTTTAGGTGATTTGCCATGCAGCCAGATTTAAGGTCTTGAGCTGGCTGTGTAGAATCTGACTGTCTTGCTGTGTGAGCAGATGAGGAATTTGTGGTAAAATCCATGGTGGGTCGTGGGCCATGTTTCTTAGTAGTGGGTACCAGTGCTGGCGTGGCCAGTCTGGGGCAATGAGTATCATTTGTGGTCTCTCCATTCTGACTTTCAGCAGCACCTTTGTTAGAACGGGCAGTGGAGGGAAGGCATATACTGTCAACATTTTCCAACTGAATGAGAGTAAGTCCACTTTCCAAGCTTGATGGTGGAATGTCCTTGTGTAAAATTTTGGTAGCTGATTGTTTTTGGGGTTGGCAAACAGGTCTATGTCTGGGCGCCCCGATTTTTGAGTTATCACTGCAAATACTTGTGGATCCAGTTTCCACTCGTGGGGATCCATGATGTTCCTGCTTAGGTCGTCTGCCAATGTGTTCTTTCTTCCTGGCAGGAATTGTGCTTGTAATTGAACTTGGTAAGTCAGTGCTGTGTTCCACAAGGTCATTGCTTGCCTGCATAGACGGTAGGAGTGTGTACCCCCTTGCTTATGTACCATATTACTGTGGTATTGTCTGTCCTTATTATAAGTTGTCCTGGATGTAAGAGGTCCTTGAAGGCTGTCAGAGCATTTTGTACAGCTAGCATTTCTTTTTGATTGATGTGCAGATATCTTTGATCTGAAGTCCATTTGCCATGTGTGCCCCCCAGGCATAGTCCGATGCATCTGTTGTCATAGTTTGCCTGGCTGGGGGTAAGGTGAAAGGCTGACCCTTGTTGAGGTGACATGCCTGTGACCACCATAGAAACTCGTGTTGAAGGCAGGGAATGAGAGGTATCATTGTTTCCAAGCTGTGGCTGTGTTGAGTCCATACACTTTTCAGGTACCATTGTAATTTCCTCATATGCAGTTTTGCAAATGGTATTAGTAGTATGCAAGATGCCATGAATCCCAAGGCCTGCAGAATTTTTCTTGCAGGGAGTTGGGTCTTTGTTGCCATTATTTTGAAGTATTGAGTTAGTTGTAGTTGATTGTCTGGCGTGAAATAAGCCATCTGGGCCGTTGTATACAAGCTGGCACCCAGGAATGTCATGTTCTGTGAGGGCACTAGTTTTGATTTCTTTTCATTTACTGTGTACCCTAGGCAACTTAGAAGGCGTTTGACAAACGCCAGATGTTGTAAGAGAATGTCCTTGCTTTCTGCTTGGATGAGGCAGTCATCCAGGTATGGGTATATTTGAATTCCTCTTTGTCTGCAGTATGCAATTACTGGTGCCAGGCATTTTGTGAAGACCCTGGGTGCAGTAGATAAGCCAAAGGGCAGTGCAGAGAATTGGTAATGGGTTGAACCTGCAATGAAACGGAGGTATCTTCTGCAATTTTGTCTGATAGGGACATGCAGGTATGCCTCCTTGAGGTCCAACGTTACTAGCCAAGCCTTCTTGCCCAACATGGGAAGAAGCTGCTGTAGTGTTAGCATCTTGAATTTGGGTACTTGCAAGTAGGTGTTTAGAACTGAAAGGTCCAGAATGGGTCTCCATGCATTGTCCTTTCTGGGGACTAGAAAGAGCCTTGAATAAAATCCTTGGCCTTGCTCCTGTGTAGGTACCAGTTGAATGGCTCTCATGTCTATGAGAGCTGCAATTTGTTCTTGTGCCTCTGCCCATTGATTTTGTGGCTGTTTTGGCATTCCTTTTATCCTTGGCAAGGTGTGGAAATGGAATCTGTATCCTTGTGAGATAATGTCTAGGACCCATTTGTCCTTTGTGATGATGCGCCAGTTGTCTGCAAAAAGTGCTAATTTTCCTCCCAAGGGAGCTGCCAAGAGTTTTGCTTGGCAGTTTGAGGGTTAAATCTTTGTGTTTGTCTTCTAGTAGTTTAGGGCCTGTCTTCTACTCCCTTCTGTGCCCCATTGGTGAGGTTTGTAAGGGATTTGTGCTTGACCTCTGCCCCTAGGGCATCTGTATTTACCCCTCTGTGGTCTGTCAGAAGCTGGAAAGGACCAATTTTTTGTTGGCCAATTTCTGCTGAAACGAGGGGGTTGTACCTGTAAGAAATCTTTGACCGTCTGCATAGACTTTGCCTTATCCTCCATTTTCTTTAAAACCTCTTCTGCTTTGACACCAAGTAAGACATCCTGCTGTAAAGGTGCATCTAGTAATTTTGCTTTTACATGATCAGGCAGAGTTTGTTCCTTTAACCAAGCTATGTATGACAGACCCAGTAACAGCTGCTCTACTGGAAGCTTCCAAGGAATCAAATCCACATTGTAAAGTATGTTTGCCCACCTGCATGCAACAGATCCTGCATTTCCTTGAATTTAGACTGTTGAGAGTGTGTGCTCATCTTTTGTTTTAATTGAGACATTAAGAATTGATGATATTTCAGCATGTGAAATTGACAATTTAGTGCTCTCATAGCTAGAGTAGCTGAGGTGTAAACCTTCTTCCCCCACCTATCTAGTGCTCTGGAGTCCCTTTCAGAGGGCACAGGATTTTTAGCCGAAGAAGCCTTAGCCCCTTTGGGCAAATCTGTTGAGGCAGCAGGTTCAAAAGGAGGCAATGTTAATTTTTCTAGTATGTAATTAAGGTCCCAGGCTGGTATTGGTTGCTTCCTTGGAGGTCTTATATTCTTAGCCCCTCTGAGGAACTGTCGTAAGAGTGGGTGAGAGAATAAAGGAGGATCCGTGTTGAATTCTGCAGAAATGGCTGAGGCATGTATTTTTATGGAAGAAAATGAAAGTCCACTGTTCAGTAGTTCAGCTAGGTACTGTAAAACCTGAGACAAGTTCAATTTTCTAGGGTCCTGGCCTCTTTTCTCATTCCAACAGCAAAACCGCTTCCATTTTGCGGAGTAAGCTTTTCTAGTAGATGGTCTTCTGGCCTCCAAAATGACATCCTGCACCTCCTTGGAGAGTAAGGTCTGTTGTGGTGTCAAGGAATTTTCCATGCAGCGAGGTTGAGTGTTTTCAGCTGACTGTGAAGAGTTTTGTAGCTGTTCTGAGTCAGTAGAAGAGGCATTAGAGGCAGGGACCAGGGAGGAGTATGTGTTAGGCTCCTCAGGAGTGGATACCAGTGTTGCCTTGGCCAATCTGGAGCAATCAGTATCATCCTCGGTTTGTCTGTTCGTGCTTTCAAAAGCACCTTGGGCAGAAGAGGCAGAGGTGGGAATGCATAAACTGTCCATGCTGTCCAACTGAATGAAAGGGCGTCCACTTTCCAGGCCTTTGGATGAAAGGTCATTGAACAAAGCTTTTTCAGTTGATGGTTCCTGTGGGAGGCAAAAAGATCTATGTCTGGCCTCCCCCACGCTTGGATTATCTCTGTAAACACCTGAGGATGTAACTTCCATTCGTGTGGATCTGTCATATTTCTGCTTAGAGTGTCTGCCAGTGTGTTTTCCAGTCCTGGCAAGTACTGTGCTTGAAGTTCGATTTGTCTTTCCAGAGCCAAGTTCCAAAGAGTCATGGCTAGTCTGCACAAGGGGTATGAATGTGTTCCTCCTTGTTTGTTTATGTACCACATTACTGTGGTGTTGTCTGTTCTTATCAGTAATTGTCCTGGATGCAGGAAGTCCTTGAAAGCTGTAATTGCATTTATTACTGCTAGCATTTCTTTTTGATTGATGTGAAGGTGCTTTTCCTTTTGGGACCATCTGCCCTGAATGCACCTGTCCTTCATGTGCGCCCCCCAAGCGTAATCTGAGGCGTCTGTGGTTATGACTTGTTTTGCTTGAGGCTTGCAGAATGGAAGGCCTGTGTTTACTTGACATGCTTGGGCCCACCATAGAAATTCCTTTTGCAAACATGGAATTATTGGTATAATTGCTTCCAAACTGTGACTGTGTTGAGACCATAGATTTTTTAGGTACCACTGAAGTTTCCTCATATGCAGCTTTGCACATGGGATTAGAAGAATGCAAGATGCCATGAATCCCAGAGCCTGCAGGATTTTCCTTGCAGTAAGCCTGGTACTTTTTGCTTGTGTTTCGAAGTACTGAGGTAGTTGCCCTTGTTTTTCTGGCGTAAGATATGCCATCTGGGTGTTTGTGTCCAAGTTGGCACCCAGGAAGGTTATTTTCTGAGATGGTGTTAGCCTTGATTTCTCCTTGTTGATGGTATATCCCAGAGAAAGCAGTAACAGTGTCACATTTGCCAGATTTTCCAGTAGTATGTGTTTGCTGTCCGCTTGGATCAGGCAGTCGTCCAGATAAGGGTAAATTTGTATCCCTTGAAGTCTGCAGTAGGCAATCACTGATGCTAGGCACTTTGTGAATACTCTGGGTGCAGTAGATAAGCCAAAGGGCAATGCAGAGAATTGATAGTGGATTGAACCTGCAAGAAATCTGAGGTATCTTCTGCAGCTTTGTCTGATTGGGACATGCAGGTATGCCTCCTTGAGGTCCAATGTTACCAGCCAAAACTCCTTGCCCAGCATGGGAAGAAGTTGCTGTAATGTGAGCATCTTGAATTTTGGCACGAGTAGGAATGTGTTTAGGATGGATAAGTCCAGAATGGGTCTCCAGTCGGTTCCTTTTCTTGGTACCAGAAAAAGTCTTGAATAAAAACCTTGACCTTGTTGGTGCGTAGGTACCTTTTGTATAGCTCTCATGTTTAGGAGCTTTGAAATTTGCAGTTGTGCCTCTGCCCTTTGATTTTATGGCAGGTTTGGCATGCCTCTCATTTTTGGAAGAGTGTGAAATTGAAATTTGTAGCCTCTGTTTATAATGTCCAGTATCCATTTGTCTGTTGTGACAATATGCCAATTGCTTGCAAATAATGCTAGTTTCCCTCCCAAAGGTGCTGCCAGCTGAGACTTGCTTGGCATGGAAATGAGGGAGTCATTGGGTTTGCTTCCTGTATTGTTGTGCACTGTCTTCACCACCTCTTGGTGCTGGAGATCGCCATTGTCTGCCTCTATATGATCCTTGTGATTGCCCTCTGCCCTTTGTGCGTCTGTATCTACCTCTTTGGGGCTTGTCAGTGGCTGGAAAGGACCAGTTTTTTGAAGGCCAATTTCTGCTAAAATGTGGTGGTTGGACCTGTAAGAAAGCCTTGACAGTTTGCACAGATTTGGCTTTTTCTTCCATTTTCCGTAGTATCTCCTCAGCATTAGTACCAAATAGTACATCCTTTTGTAAAGGAGCATCAAGAAGTTTAGCTTTCACATGATCAGGCAAATTTTGTTCCCTAAGCCAGGCATGTCTGTGAATGACTGATCCTGTAGCAGCCGCTCTACTGGAAGCCTCTAGGGCATCATAACCACATTGTAAGGTGTGTTTACCCACTTGCTCCGCACTATGCATCATATCCTGTAACTCTTTTAAATCTGGTTGTTCAGGTTGAGACATTTTGTTCCTTAATTGTGATAACAGGTACTGTTGATATTTAATCATATGAAACTGACAGTTTAAGGCCCTCATGGCTAGGGTGGCGAGGTATATACCTTTTTACCCCACCTTTCTAGAGATCTGGATTCCCTTTCTGCAGGGAGTGGATTCTTGGCAGTGGAGGCCTTTAATCCCTTGGGGCCTTGTGAAATGGTTTCAGGGTCAGCATTATGGCCTTTGTAGAGAAATTGGTGAGAGCTGGGTACTCTGTAATACCTATCAGGTTTAACTGGTGCAGGAGGCAGAGAATCAGGGTTAAGGCAAGCCTCCAAATAGACATCATCCAGTACATCCAAAACAGGGGGTATAGCCAGAGGTCTGTGCTGAGGTAACCAAAGAAATTCCCTAAGTCTTTTCTTGGAATCTGAAAAGTCTTGGCCTTCCCAATGGAAGTGTTCCCTCAAAGTGTGCAAGGTTTCCCCAAAAGAAAAATCCTCAGGAGGGGATACAGAAGGAATGGACTGTTCTGCATCCGAATCCTCAAAAGGGGAGTAAGAGTGTTCCTCTGCATCAGAATGTTCTGATAAAATGGATCCCTGATCAGAAGAGGGAGATTCTTCCTCCACTCTGGGTCTCTTGTCAGTAGGGGGCGGAGAACCTCTGATAAGAGTAATTAAATCCTCAGCCATTTTGAGCATCTGTTTCTTAGGCATGGGTCCAGGAGATGGGCCCTGTGCAACAGGCCTCGTGGGATGCCTGGCTGCTTTGGATTTAGTAAAAGCCTTTATAGAAAAAGAAGATGAGGGCCTAAATACACCATGGGTGGAGGTGGACCTGTCCACATTAGTAGGCTCGACATTAGCAGGGGCTTCGGTTGTAGTCTGGGAAAGGGCCGAGGACCCAGCGGTCTCGGGTACAGAGGACACCGCCAAAGGAGTGTCATCAGTAGTCAGGGACTGCAAAGGCATCTCGCTGAGAACCGGACCACGTGTAGCCTGTTTTGGCGTGGTGTCGGCGGGGACCGCGGGTCTCGCGTGTCGGTCCTTTTCCTTGCGTTTTTTGGACAAAACGGTAGTCGGAGTGTCCGACGACATTTTATAATCAAAAGCTTTACCAAAGTAGTGTTGGGCGAACTCCGCCCGACGCTTGATAGTGCGTTTATTGAAGGTAGCGCAAAAGCGACAGCCCGAGACGTCGTGGTCTGGGCCCAAACAAGGTATGCAAAGGGAATGGAAATCCTTATGCGGTATTTGCTTCCCACAAGAAATACAATTATTAACTTTTTCTGACATCGGTCTGAGGCAAGAAAAGTTTCCCCAAAGGGGGACTTAGCTTTAATGAAGACTTCTGTTCCAATTTTTTCGTAATTCAGGAGCTGGCCGACCGGCACTTGCGAACTGCTTCTGCTTCGGGCACCGCGCGGCAAAAAAGACTGGAGAACATGGTGTCGGCTGTGTCTTGTATACTCTGTCCTTACTGACGTCAGAAGAGTAAGCGACGACAACCGACGCCGGACCAAGACTTTGGAATTCGGCCGACCGAGGGACCGCCTGACGGCTGAAAACCCATCTGTGATTACTGCAGCTGTATGCACGATGAACATCAGGGCTTTTGTAAAGGAATTTGTGTGAGTCAGGCACTCTATAATATCTGTCTGGTTTGGCTGGAGCAGGTGGCAGAGAATCTGGATTTAGACTAGATTCTAAGTAAACATCATCCACAATGTCTAAAACTGGAGGGATAGCAAGTGGTGTGTGCTGGGGAAGTAAAAGAAACTCTCGGAGCCTTTTTTTTTGAGTCTGAGTAGTCCTGACCTTCCCAGTGGAAATGTTTCCTCATGGTATGTAAGGTTTCCCCAAAGGAATAGTCTTCAGGGGGAGATGCTGAGGGAATGGAATCTTCAGCATCAGAATCTTCATAAGGGGGAAGGAGTAATCCTGTTCCTCAGAGGAGTCTGAAGAAATAGAAACTTGATCAGAGGAGGCATAATCCTCCTCTTGTCTTGGCCTTTTGTCTGGTGGGGGGGGGGGGTGTTGGGAACCCCTGATCAGAGTAATCAAATCTTCAGCTATCTTAAGCATCTGTTTCTTAGGCATGGGGCCTTGAACTGGAGACTGATGTACAGTCTTTATAGGTTTTAAAGGAGTCTTAAGCTTAGCATAAGATTTTATGGTGAGGGTAGTCGGTCTAAAGACACCTTCTGAAACCAAAGGTGTTTCCACAGCACCGGCTTCTCCTTCTGCAATGTTGTCGGTAGGGCCTAAAGAAAATGGCTGCATCGGCCTAGTACTCCCTGCTTGAGATTCCGAAGCAGTCTGGGGTTCCAATTCAGCAGTCGTCAGGGGCTGCGTAGGCGCCTCACTGAAAACCGGAGAACCGGCGACCGGCCCAGCAGAGGCCTCGGAGTCTGGCATGGATCTAGGCTGCCTATCTTTATCTTTGCATTTTTTATGCACGCCGGTAGTCAGTTGCTCCGACGGCATAGTATAATTAAATTTCCTACCGAAGTATTGTCGAGCTAAATCAAAGCGTCGCTTTATAGTTCGCTTATTGAACCTAGCAAAAAAACGACAACCAGTGACGTCGTGGTCTGGGCCTAGTCAAGGTATACAATAAGAATGAAAATTGTTATGAGGTATTTGCTTCCCACAAGAAATGCAATTGTTAACTTTTTCTGACTGAGGCAAGAAAAGGTTCCCCAACGGGGTACTTAGCTTTGAAGACTTCGGACTGAAATTAGATTCAAAAATCTCAGGTGTCGGCCGACCGGCACTTGCGAACTGCTTCTGCTTCGGGCACCGCGCGGCAAGAAAGACTGAAGAAAATGGCGTCGGATGCCTCTTATATACCCCTGGCGCACTGACGTCAGGGAAGAAGCGACAGCAACCGACGCCGGACCAAGACTTTGGAACTCAGGCTGACTGCGGGTCTGCCTGATGACAGGATAACCTAAGTGTGATGACTGCAGCAGGGTAACACGATGAACATCAGGAGGGATAGCTAAAGGCCTGTGTTGAGGGAGGAGTAAGAATTCCCTAAAGCTCTTTTTGGAGTCAAAGTAATCCTGACTTTCCCAGTGGAAATGCTTCTTAAGAGAGTGCAAGGTTTCACCAAAAGAAAAACCTCTGGAGGGGAAGCAGAGGGAATGGAATCCTCATAGGTGAATTAGGGCATATCCTGGTACTCAGAAGAAACAGAAATTTCAGAATCCTGATCAGAAGAATCAAAAGGAAAATCAGTTCTAGGTCTCCTAGAGGGGGAAGACTGGCTTCCCCTAATTAAAGTAATAAGGTCTTCAGCCATTCTAAGCATTTGTTTTTTAGGCATATGGGCCTGACCATGTAGTTTGGACGTCGGTTTTCTAGGCGCGGGTTGAGAGTTATAGGCCTTGATGAAGAAGATGGCGTCTGTTTGAAATGCAAATCTGTAGGCCTGAATATACCCTCAAAAGCTGGTGCCTGCACAGTGGCTCCGGACCCATCCAAGGTAGAGACATCCACAGGTTCCATAGTCGAAGAAGCATCTCGCGGCATACCGGACTCCAAATGGGTCTCAGTAGAGGCCTGCGAATCTGAAGTAGCGGTTATCAGGGGCTGCAAAAGCGCCTCACTGAGTACCGGAAAACTGACGGCTAGCTTAACGGAAGTGTCATTGGCAGTTTTGGACCTATGCGGTCTGTCTCTGTCTTTGTCTTTACGTTTTTTCAGTATGTTGGTAGTTGGATGGCTTACCGAAGCCATTTCTGGATAGTTAAACCGCGTACCAAAATAATTTGCTGCAAAAATAGACAGACGAATAGTTTGGGGGTTGAATAAGGCACAAAACCGACAGCGAGGGACATTGTGGTCTGGGCCTAAGCAAGGAATGCAGTACGAATGAAAATCTTTATGAGGTATTTGCTTTCCACGGGTAATACAATTGTTAACTTTTACTGGCATTGGTTAAGAGCAAGAAAAAGGATCCCCAATGGGGTACTTAGCTTTTTTGAAGACTTCGGTTCTGAAACTCGAAAACGAAAATTTCAGTAGTCGGCCGACCGGCACTTGCGAACTGCTTCTGCTTCAGGCACTGCACAGCAAGAAAGACTGATGTAATGGCGTCGACTGCATGTTTTATACCCCTGACGACCTGTCGTCATGGAAGAAGAGACAGCATCTGATGCAGGAATCCAAGACTTTGACATTCAGGCTGGCTGAGGACTACCTGCAAGCAGATAACCCAACTGTAATGACTGCAACACTGAAACACGAAGAAGTACAGTTTTGTACCTACCATAAATGTAGATGTTCGAGTGCTCATACAGCTGCAGTCATAACAGATGGGTTATCCTGCCGTCAGGCGGGTCCTCGGTCGGCCGAATTCCAAAGTCTAGGTCCGGCGTCGGTTGTCGTCGCTTCCTCCCTGACGTCAGTGCGGCAGGGGTATAAAAGAGGCAGCCGACGCCATTTTCTTCAGTTTTTCTTGCCCCAGATGTCAGGTGCCCCCAGCAGGAAGGCAAACATAATGTTATGCAAAAATGCAATGTTGATAAATCAAAAACAGTAGTTGCAAGCAAATACACCATAAAAGAGTACCCCAAAAGGTTATATGAAAAGGGTTTGTCATAAGGCCTGTCCTAAGAGGGGTTGGAGGGAGGGAAACCTGGACTGCAGCTGTATGAGCACTCTAACATCTACATTTATGGTAGGTACAAAACTGTACTATGTTCATCGTGCATACAGCTGCAGTCATAACAGATGGGTAGAATCCCAAAGCTAAGTAAGGGTGGTAGGCACTAAGTGGAACTAGGAGGGGCTAGGATGCCCTGCAGGACTGCTGTGGCAAAGCCCGCTCTAGATTTAGAGTATAGTGGAAGGTGAGAGTGCTTGGAGAAAGTGTGCACTGAACTCCAGGTGGCTGCTTCCAAAATATCCTTGGTAGGAACCCCCCTGCGGAAGGCTGCAGAGGTAGCTGTGGCTCTGGTGGAGTGGGATCTGATGCATGCAGGCACAGTTTTTCCATGAAATGAGTAACAAAAGCGTATGCAGTGGGCTATCCATTTTGAAATAGTCTGTTTGGAACTAGCCTTTCCTTGAGGACCTGCAGCATAGGACACAAAGAGTTGCTCAGATTTCCTGAATGGCTTTGTCCTGTCCAAATAATAACAAAGTTGTCTGTGAATGGCCAAGGAATGTAGTAGTCTTTCCCCTTTGTTCTGTGGATTAGTATAAAAGGTAGGTAAGTGGATAGTCTGATTCAAAGCTACACTGGATACTACCTTTGGCATAAAGGTAGGGTTGGTTCGTAAGTAAACTCTGTCCTGATGGAAAATGATTAATGGTTGCACAGCCATGAGGGCCTGTAGCTCCGAAACCCTGCGAGCTGAGGTGATAGCCAGAAGAAAGGCTGTTTTCCATGACAAGTACTGTAACTCTGATGAAGAAGTTGGCTCGAAGGGAGGAAGGGTCAGCTTTTCCAATACGAAGTTGAGGTCCCAAGCAGGGACTGGTAGTTTCCTTGGGGGTTTTATAGTCTTTGCCCCTCTGAGGAACTGCCTTAAGAGAGGATGAGAGAACAGAGGAGGATCTGTGTTGTATTGTGCAGAAATGGCTGAAACGTGGATCTTGATGGAGAAGGAAAGCCCATTGTTTAACATCTCAGCTAGGTACTGTAAAATTTGAGGTATTTTTATTACCCAAGGATTCTGTCCCTTCTTTTGATGCCAGGCACAAAATCGTTTCAATTTGGCGGAGTAGGCCTTTCTAGTAGAAGGTCTTCTGGCTTCCAAGATGACATCCTGCACCTCCTTGGAGAGGAGAAACTGTTGTGAAATCAAGGAATTCTCCATGCAGCTAGATTTAGAGTTTTGAGATGGCTGTGAAGAGTTTTGTAGTTGTGCTGGGACAACAGAAGAGGAACTAGAGGTAGGATCCATGGTGGGGAATGTGTCAGGCTCTTCAGGAGCGTAAACAAGTGTTGTCTTGCCCAGTCTGGAGCAATGAGAATCATTTTCGGCCTCTCTACTCAGGCTTTTAATAGAACTTTGGGCAGCAGAGGAAGAGGCGGGAAGGCATAGACTGTCAATGTTGCCCAATTGAAATAAAGTGAGTCCACTTTCCAGGCCTGTGGATGATAGGTCCTTGAACAAAATTTTTTCAACTGGCAATTTCTGTGTGTAGCAAAGAGATCTATGTCTGGCTGTCCCCATGCCCGAGTTATCTTTGTGAAAATTTGAGGATGCAACTTCCATTCGTGTGGATCTATCATATTTCTTCTTAGGTTGTCTGCCAGTGTGTTTTCCTTCCCTGGCAGGAATTGTGCCTGTAGTTGAATTTTCACTTCCAGTGCTGTGCTCCATAGGGTCATGGCTTGCCTGCATAGGGGGTATGAATGAGTTCCCCCCCGTTTGTTTATGTACCACATCACTGTGGTGTTGTCTGTCCTTATCAATAGCTGGCCTGGATGCAGTAGGTCTTTGAAGGTCATAATAGCCTTTTGCATGGCTAGCATTTCCTTTTGGTTGATGTGAAGGAGCTTCTCTTTTCGTGCCCATTTTCCCTGAATGCACTGATTTGTCATGTGTGCTCCCCAGGCGTAGTCTGAGGCGTCTGTTGTGATGATTTGAGTTGCATGAGGTACACAGAAAGGAAGACATGTGTTTCTTTGGCAAGCTTGAGCCCACCACATAAATTCCTTTTGAAGGCATGGAATGAGTGGTATAATTGCTTCCAAGCTGTGGCTGTGTTGAGACCATAAGTTTTTTAGGTACCACTGAAGTTTCCTCATATGCAGCTTTGCACATGGGATAAGTAGGATGCAAGATGCCATGAATCCCAGAGCCTGAGGACTTTCCTTGCAGTTAGCCTGGTGTAAGTTGCCATTTTTCTGAAGTATTGAGACAGTTGCCCTTGCTTGTCTGGCGTGAGGTAGGCCATCTGGGTGGTTGTATCCAAGTTGGCACCCAGGAAAATTATTTGTTGAGAGGGTATTAGTTTTGATTTCTTTTTGTTGACTGTGTATCCCAGGAAGTTCAACAGTTTTATTACAAACGCCAGGTGCTGCAGTAGTATGTCCTTGCTGTCCGCTTGGATCAGGCAGTCATCCAGATATGGGTAGATTTGTATCCCTTGTAGTCTGCAGAAGGCGATTACTGATGCTAGGCATTTGGTAAACACTCTGGGCGTAGTAGATAAGCCAAAGGGCAATGCAGAGAATTGGTAATGGGTTGAACCTGCAAGAAATCTGAGGTATCTTCTGCAATCTTGTCTGATAGGGACATGCAGGTATGCCTCCTTGAGGTCCAATGTTACCAGCCAAGACTCCTTGCCCAGCATGGGAAGAAGCTGCTGTAATGTGAGCATCTTGAATTTTGGCACCTGTAGATATGTGTTTAGGATGGATAGGTCTGAGATAGGTCTCCAATCTTTGTCTTTCCTTGGTACCAGGAATAGTCTGGAATAAAACCCTTGACCTTGTTCTTTAGCAGGTACCTCTTGAATTGCTTTCATGTCCATGAGAGCTGAAATTTGTTTTGTGCCTCTGCCCTTTGATTTTGTGGCAGGTTTGGCATGCCTCTCATTTTTGGAAGGGTGTGAAAGTGGAACCTGTAGCCTCTGTCTATAATGTCCAGAATCCATTTGTCTTTTGTAATAATATGCCAATTTTTTGAGAATAATGTCAGTTTTCCACCCAAAGGTGCTGCCATTAAAGCTTTGCTTGGCAGGTGTAGGGAGAAGTCATTGTGTCTGCTTTCTAAAAGACTGTGATCTATCTTCTCCACCTCTTGGGGTTGGTGCTTGCCACTGTCTGGCTCTGAAAGATCCTTGAGGTTGCCCTCTACCCCTTGGACGCCTGTATCTGCCCCTTTGAGTTCTGTCCGTGGCTGGAAAGGACCAATTTTTTGAAGGCCAGTTTCTGCTGAAACGTGGAGGCTGTACCTGCAGGAAATCTTTCACTGTTTGCATTGACTTTGCTTTTTCCTCCATTTTCTTTAGCACCTCCTCTGCTTTAACACTAAACAATACATCTTTTTAAAGAGGTGCATCTAATAATTTAGCTTCGACATGATCTGGTAAGGTTTGCTCTTTGAGCCAAGCATGCCTACGTATAATAGACCCCGTAACAGCAGCTCTACATGAGGCCTCTAAAGCATCAAAACCACACTGCAAGGTATGTTTACCCACTTGCTCTGCACCATGCAACAAATCCTGCAACTCTTTTAAATCTGGTTGTTCTGGTTGTGTCATTTTGCTTTTCAGCTGAGATATCAAAAACTGTTGATACTTTAACATATGGAACTGACAGTTTAATGCCCTCATGGTTAAAGTGGCCGAGGTGTACACCTTTTTCCCCCACCTTTCTAAAGATCTGGAATCTCTCTCTGAAGGTAATGGGTTTTTAGCAGTGGAGGCCTTAATTCCCTTGGGACCCTGTGAAATAGTTTCTGGGTCAGCAGTATGGCTTTTATATAGGAACTGGCGAGAATTAGGTACCCGGTAATACCTGTCTGGTTTAACAGGAGCTGGAGGCAAAGAATCAGGATTAAGGCTGGCTTCTGTGTACACATCATCCAATATATCTAAAACAGGAGGGATAGCCAGAGGCCTATGCTGGGGGAGCAGAAGAAATTCCCCGAGCCTTTTCTTGGAATCTGAGTAATCTTGGCCTTCCCAGTGAAAGTGTTCCCTCAATGTATGCAGGGTTTCCCCAAAAGAGAAGTCCTCAGGAGGAGACAGGGAATAGACTCCTCTGCATCAGAGTCTTCGAATGGAGAATAGGCACAATCCTGGTCCTCAGATAGTTCTGAGGTAATAGAAACTTGATCTGAGGAAGGGTAGTCTTCCTCTAATCTGGCCCTTTTGTCAGAGGGGGGTTGAGAACCCCTGATAAGAGTAATCAAATCCTCAGCCATTTTAAGCATCTGTTTTTTAGGCATGGTGCCTTGAGAGGGTGTCTGAGGAACCTGTTTTTTGGTTTTCATGGCTGTTTTAGATTTAGTGAAGGCTTTAATAGAGAAGGAGGAAGGCCTGAAGACCCCTTGAGAAATGGCAGGCCTGTCTAAATTCTGAGTTTCCCCGCCAGGAGTGGCGTCGGTACCTGTAGTAGGAATGGGGGCCGAGGAGCCTGCGACCTCGGGTACTGAAGACACCTGTAATGCATTGTCATCAGTACTCAGGGGCTGCGTAGGCGCCTCGCTGAGTACTGGAGAACCGGTAGTAGGCCTTAGCGTGGTATCAGTAGGTGGTGCTGACCTCGTATGCCGGTCCTTATCTTTGCGTTTTTTGCTCAAAACTGGAGTCGGAGTATCCGACGACATAATATAATTACATTTTTTGCCAAAAAACTGAAGGGCGAACTCCGCCCGACGCTTAATAGTCCTTTTGTTGAATCTTGCACAAAAATGGCAGGCCGAGACGTCGTGGTCTGGGCCTAAGCAAGGTATACAGTAAGAGTGGAAATCCTTATGCCGTATTTGCTTCCCACATGAAATGCAATTATTAACTTTGTCTGACATCGGTCTGAGGCAAGTAAAGTTTCCCCAACGGGGTACTTAGCTTTCAAGAAGACTTCGGCTGAAATACTTTCGTAAATCTCAGGAGCTGGCCGACCGGCACTTGCGAACTGCTTCTGCTTTGGGCACCGCGCGGCAAGAAAGACTGAAGAAAATGGCGTCGGCTGCCTCTTTTATACCCCTGCCGCACTGACGTCAGGGAGGAAGCGACAACCGACGCCGGACCTAGACTTTGGAATTTGGCCGACCGAGGACCCGCCTGATGGCAGGATAACCCATCTGTTATGACTGCAGCTGTATGCACGATGAACATCAGCCAAAGGTTTGTGTTCTAGGAGGTGAAGGAAAGTACAGTTGTGTACACTTTCCATAAATGTAGATGTTCGAGTGTATTCACTGTTGCAGTCATTACATTTGGGTAATCCTGCTGGCAGGTTGCCCTCAGTCGGCCCGAATTCCAAAGTCCTGGGTCCTGCGTCGGCTGCTGTCGCCACTTCCCTGACGTCAGAGGTATAAAAGATGCGGCCAACGCCATTTTCTTTAGTTTTTCTTGGCCCAGATGTCAGGTGCCCCCTAAAAGGGTAGCCAAAATTTATATACATATAAATACATGCACCAATATAAACTTTACCTTCATCTATAAGCAAATACACCACATAGGTTGTATAAATCAGAGAAGGAAAGATAGGTTCCATCAGGAGAAAGGGGGATGGCGGGTGGGTAACCTGGACTGCAACAGTGAATGCACTCAAACATCTACATTTATGGTAAGTGTACACAACTGCACTATGTTCTTCGTGTTTCACTGTTGCAATCATTACACTTGGGTAGAGTCCGAAAGCTATGGATGGGAGACTGGAGCTAAACAGCATTAGGAGCGGCTATGAGGCCCTGCAGAACTGCAGTGGCAAAGCCTGCCATGGATTTAGAGTACAGTGGCAGATGACTGCTTTGTAAAGGTGTGCACCGAACTTTAAGTAGCAGCCTCTAAAATGTCCTTTGTTGGCACTCCCCTGAGAAAGGCTGCTGAAGTGGCTGCAGCACTGGTCGAACGTGGCCTAATGCCCTTAGGCACGGGCTTGCCATGGTGTAAGTAGCAGAAACAAATGCAGTGGCCTATCCACTTTGAAATAGTCTGCTTTGAGATAGCCTTTCCTTGTGATCCTGCAGCATATGCCACTAGTAATTGTTCTGTCTTTCTGAAAACGTTGGATCTGTCCAAGTAGAAACTAAGCTGTCTGTGTACGTCCAAAGAATGCAGAATTCTCTCTCCCTTGTTCTGTGGATTTGGATAAAAAGTTGGCAGATGAATAGTTTGGTTAAGAGCCACACTGACACCACCTTAGGCATAAATTTTGGGTTTGTCCTCAGAGAGACCCTGTCTGGATAAAAAATGATAAAATGATCCACAGCCATGAGTGCCTGAAGCTCTGAAACACATCTTGCAGAGTTACTGCTAGGAGCAGAGCTGTTTTCCAAGATAAAAATGTTATATCAGCAGTAGCAGCTGGCTCAAAAGGAGGCAGGGTGAGTTTTTCCAAGACATAGTTGAGGTCCCATGCAGGCATTGGTTATCTCTTTGGAGGCCTTAAATTTTTGGCTCCTCTGAGGTACTGTTTTAGTAAGGGATGAGAAAAGATTGGTGGCTCTGTATTGTAATGAGCCAAAATGGCAGAGGCATGAATTTTAATAGATGAAAAAGATAGACCTTTGTCCAGCATCTCAGTTAAGTATTGCAAAATCTGAGGAATATTTGGCACAGCTGTATCAGTTCCTTGTGCCTGGTTCCAAGCATAGAATCTCTTCCCTTTTCCAGCATAAGATTTTCTAGTACTAGGCCTTCTGGCCTCCAAAATGACATCCATCACAGCTTTACTGAGAGGTGCGTTTTGTATGACTACATTATCCACCATGCTGCCAGGTTTAAAATTCTGAGTTGGCTGTGCAGGATCTGATTGTTTTGCTGGGACAGTAGATGAGGTATCTGAGGTAAGGTCCAAGCTGGGCATTGAGACAAAATCCTTAGTATTGAATACCAGTACTGGCGGGGCCAGTCTGGGGCAATCAGTATCATCTTTGGCTTCTCCTGTCTGACCTTTATGAGTACCTTCTGGTGGAGAGGTAGAGGGGGAAATGCATATACTGATAGGTTTTTCAGCTGAAAGATAGGGCGTCCACTTTCCATGCTTGTCTGTGATAAATCCTTGTGCAGAATCTTTTTAGTTGGTAGTTGTGAGGGGAGGCAAATAGATCTATGTCCGGGCATCCCCATTTCCTTGTTATCATGCTGAAGGACTTGTGGATCCAGTTGCCACTCGTGGGGATCCATGAGGTTTCTGCTTAGTTCGTCTGCCAGAGTATTTTTCCTTCCTGGCAGGAATTGTGCCTGCAGATGTACTTGGTAAGTCAATGCTGTGTCCCACAAAGTCATGGCCAGTCTGCAAAGGGGGTAAGTGAGTGCCCCCCCCCACTTGTTTATATACCACATGACCGTGATGTTGTCTGTCTTTATCAGTAATTGTCCTGGATGAAGTAGGTCCTTGAAGGCTGTAAGGGCATTTTGAACTGCTAGCATCTCTTTTTGATTGATATGTAGATGAATTTGGTTTGAGGTCCATGTGCCCTGAATGCACCTTCCTGCCATGTGGGCCCCCCAGGCATAATCTGATGCATCCGTTGTTAGTGTTTGCCTGGCTGGGGGCAATGTAAAAGGCTGTCCCTTGTTTTGGTGACGAGCCTTTGCCCACCATCGAAACTCCTGTTGCAGGCAGGGAATGAGAGTAATCATAGTTTCCAGGCTGTGGCAATGTTAAGTCCAAACACTTTTTAGGTAGCATTTAAGTTTTCTCATATTCAGTCTTGCATATGGAATTAGTAGGATGCAGGATGCCATGAAGCCCAAAGCCTGCAGAATTGTTCTTGCAGATAATTGGGCCTTTTGTTGCCAACATTTTGAAATAGGTAGTCAGTTCCTTTGTTTGTCTGGTGTGAGATAAGCCATCTGGGCAGTTGTATTTAAGCTTGCACCCAGGAATATTATCTCTTGAGAGGGTACTAGTTTTGATTTCTTTTCGTTGACTGTGTACCCTAGGCATGTTAGAAGTCTTTTCACAAACGCCAGATGCTGTAGAAGAATGTCCTTGTTCTCTGCTTGTATTAGACAGTCATCCAAGTAAGGATATATTTGTATTCCTCTTTGTCTGCAGAATGTAAAGACCCTGGATGCAGTAGATAAGCCAAAGGGCAGTGCAGAGAATTGGTAATGCATTGAGTCAGCCTTGAATCTGAGGTATCTTCTGCATATCTGTCTGATAGGGACATGCAGGTATGCCTCGTTTAGGTCTAAAGTCACAACCCAAGCATTCTTGCCCAGCATGGGAATGTGCTCAAAATAGATAGGTCCAGTATTGGCCTCCAGGCCGTGTCCTTTCTGGGTACTAAGAACAGCCTTGAGTAAAATCCTTGTCCCTTGCTCTGGTACTAGCGGAATGGCCCCCATGTCCATGAGGGATGAGACTTGTTTTTGTGCCTCTGCCCATTGATTTTTTGGCAGATCTGGCCAGCCACTTGCCTTTGGCAGGGTATGGAAATGAAACTTGTAGCCTTATGACACGATATTTAAGACCCACTTGTCCTGGATTATAATGTGCCAATTTTGAGAAAAAAGTGCTAGTTTTCCCCCTAAGGGTGCTGCTAGGAGATAAGTGCTTGGTGCAGGCAGGGGGAAGTCATTGGAACTGTTTCCTGAATGGTTGTGATTTGTCTTCCCCAACTTTGGAGGTAGAAGCCCCCCATTGTTTGAGCGGAATGAACCTTGCACCTGGTAAATGCCTCTAGGGCATTTGGTTCTGCCCCTTTGAGGTCTGTCTGACACAGGAAAGGACCAATTCTTTGTTGGCCAGTGTCTACTAAACCTGGGTGGTTGTACTTGTAAAAAATCTTTGACCGTTTGCATAGATTTAGCTTTGTCCTCCATTTTCTTTAACACCTCTTCTGCCTTAACACCAAACAAAGTATCATGCTGTAAAGGTGCATCTAATAATTTAACTTTAACATGATCAGGCAGATTTTGTTCCTTTAACCAAGTACGCCTCCTAATTACAGAACCTGTAACTGCGGCCCTGCAGGAGGCCTCTAAAGAATCAAAACCACATTGCAAAGTATGCTTTCCAACTTGTTCAGCTGCATGCAATACATCCTGCATTTCCTTGTTTTCTGCACATTCAGAGTTTAACAACATTTTCTGTTTAAGCAATGCCATGACATGTTGCTGACATTTGAGCATATGAAACTGACAGTTTAAGGCCCTAAGAGCCAAGGTAGCAGATGTGTAAACCTTTTTCCCCATCTATCCAGTGCCCTAGAATCTTTGTCAGAGGGGGGTAGGGTTTTTTGCAGCGGAAGCCTTAACTCCTTTGGGACCCTGAGAAATAGTTTCTGGGTCTGCAGCAGGGTTTTTAAAAAGGAATTTATGAGAGTCTGGTGCCCTGTAATATCTGTCAGGCTTAACAGGAGCTGGAGGTAAGGAGTCAGGGGTAAGACTAGACTCCGAAAACACATCATCTACAATGTCTAACACAGGTGGGATGGCTAGTGGCTTGTGTTGAGGTAGTAAAAGGAAATCCCTGAGCCTCTTTTTAGATTCTGAAAAATCTTGGCTCTCCCAGTGGAAATGCTCCCTCATGGTATGTAAGGTTTCCCCAAAAGAATAGTCCTCTGGAGGAGAAGCTGAAGGTATGGATTCTTCAGCATCAGAATCCTCATAGGGGGAAGAGAATATCAGAAGAGGAATCAGAAGAAATGGAAACCTGATCTGAAGATTCATAGTCAGTCTCTTGCCTAGGCCTCTTATCAGGAGGGGGATGGGAACCCCCGATCAAGGTAACCGAGTTTTCGGCCATTTTGAGCATCTGTTTTTTGGGCATACAGGCCTGACCATGTGGCTCTTGAGTTACTTTGCTTTAGAAGGTGCTTTAATCTTTGCCTTTGAAGCTGAGGTCGGTTTGATGTAAAGATGTTTAGGTTTGAATACACCCTCAGAAGCCGGTGCCTGTTCAGCGGCTGCGGACCCATCTGAAGGGATAATATCCGAGGCTCCAATACCCTGAGTTTCCAGTGGCATGGCCGACTCCACGTGGGAGTCGGTAGCGGCCTGCAACTTTAAAGTAGCGGGTGTCAGGGACTGCGAAAGTGCCTCACTGAGGACCAGCGACTGGCTTAGGAGAAGCTTCGCCGTCGGTTTTGGGCCTCGGTTGTCTATCTCTTTCCTTTTCTTTGCGTTTTTTGTGAACTCCGGTAGTCGGATGGCTATCTGATTACATTTCTGGATAATTAAACCGGCTTCCGAAATAGTTTAAAGCAAAATCATAACGACCCTTAATAGTGCGTTGGTTAAATCTAGCACAAAAACGACAATCAGAAACGTTGTGATCAGGGCCTAGGCAAGGAATACAGTAAGAATGAAAATCCTTGTGAAGCATTTGCTTCCCACAAGAAATACAATTATTAACTTTTTCTGACATCGGTCTGGAGCAAGAAAAAAAGTTTCCCCAATGGGGTACTTAGCTTTATAGAAGACTTCGGATCTGAAACTCAAACACGAAAATCTCAGGAGTCGGCTGACCGGTACTTGCGAACTGCTTCTGCTTCGGGCACCGCGCGACAAGAAAGACTAAAGAAAATGGTGTCTGCCGCATCTTTTATACCCCTGACGACCTAATGTCAGGGAAGGGGCGACAGCAGCCGACACAGGACCCAGGACTTTGGAATTTGGGCCGACTGAGGGCAAGCTGCCAGCAGGATTACCCAAATGTAATGACTGCAACAGTGAAACACAAAGAACATACAGGACTGCAACAGTGAATACACTCGAACATCTACATATATGGTAAGTGTACACAACTGTATTATGTTCGTGTTTCACTGTTGCAGTCATTACATTTGGGTAGATTCCCAAAGATAAGGATGGGAGGAGGAATTTAGATAGCATTAAGACCAGCTATAAGGCCCTGCAAAACTGCAGTGGCAAAGTCGGCTCTGGATTTAGAGAAAATTGGCAAATGATAATACTAGGTGAAAGTATGTACAAAACTCCATGTAGCAGCTTCTGGGATGTCCCTGGTAGGTATGCCTCTGAGAAAGGCTGTAGAGGTAGATGCAGCCCTGCTTGAGTGGGATCTGATCCCCTGTGGGATAGGTTTTCCATGGTGCTTATAGCAGAAGTGAATGCAATGGCCTATCCATTTGGAGATAGTTCGCTTTGAAATAGCCTTCCCCTCTGTCCCTGCAGCAAATGCCACCAGCAGTTGTTCAGCTTTCCTTTGAGGTTTAGACCTGTCCAAGTAAAATCTAAGTTGTCTGTGCACATCTAAGGAGTGCAGTATCAGTTTCCCTTTGTTCTGTGGATTAGGAAAGGTAGGCAAATGAATGGACTGATTAAAGGCCACAGTGGATATCACCTTTGTCATGAAAGAGGGAATGGTCCTGAGGGACACCCTGTCCGCATGAAAGATGATGACAGGCTCGACTGCCATAAGGGCCTGTAATTCAGATACCCTTTCTTGCTGAAGTGATGGCTAAAAGGGAAGCCGTTTTCCAAGAAAGGAATTTTAAATCTGTAGTAGCAGCTGGCTCGAAAGGAGGAAGGGTGAGTTTCTCCAATACAAAGTTAAGGTCCCAGGCAGGAGTTGAAGCTCTCCTGGGTGGTCTTAGATTTGTGGCCCCTCTGAGGAGCTGCTTGAGCAGTGGAAGAGAGAAGAGGGAAGTTTCTGTGTTATAATGAGCTGAAACGGCTGAGGCGTGAATTTTTATTGAGGTAAAAGACAGGCCCTTGTGAAGCATCTCAGTTAAGTATTGTAAAATCTGAGGTAAATTGGGCACTGCTGTGCTCATCCCTTGAGATTGGTTCCAGACACAGAATGTTTTCCATTTTTCAGCATAAGATTTTCTAGTACTAGGCCTCCTTGTCTCTAAAATGACATCCATCACTGGTTTACTGAGGGATGGTAAAGGAGAGCTTAGGTAATTAGCTAGGCTGCTAGGTTCAGTGTTTGAAGCCGAGGGTGCAGAATCTGGTTCTCCTGCTGAGACAGCAGGGTAGGAGTCTGAGGCAGGTGCCATGGAGCCAACAGTGACACACTGCACAGGAGGTGGTACCAGTGTTGGCGTGGCCAGGCTGATGCAATCAAAATCATCCTTGGTTTGTCTTGTTTGATCTTGAGTAGTACTTTGGAAAGCAGGGGAGGAAAGGCATTAACTGACAGGTTTTTCCAGCTGAAGGACAGGGCATCCACCTTCCAAGCTCGTCTGTGGGGAATCCTTGCTGAAAATTTTTCCAATTGATAGTTCTGGGGGTAGGCAAACAGGTCTGTATCTGGGCCCCCCCATTTGCTTGTCAACATGTTGAAAATCCTTGGTTCCAGTTTCCACTCATGTGGGTCCATGAGGTGTCTGCTTAGTCTGTCTCTGCCAGTGTATTTAGTTTTCCTGGAAGGAATTGAGCTTGTAGATGCACTTGGTAGCTCAAGGCTGTGTTCCACAATGCCATGGCTAGTCTGCAGAGGGGGTAAGAATGTGTACCCCCCCTGCTTGTTTATGTACCACATAACAGTGGTGTTGTCCGTCTTTACCATTAATTGTCCTGGAAGATTGTGGTCTTTGAAGGCTGTCAGGGCATTCTGTACAGCTAACATTTCTTTATGATTGATGTGAAGGTGCATTTGAATTGGGTTCCATTTGCCCTGAATGCACTTCCCTGCCAGGTGTGCCCCCCCAAGCATAGTCTGATGCGTCTGTTAGGGTTTGGGCGGCAGGGGTTAGTGTGAATGGTAGTCCCTTGTTTTGGTGGCAGGCCTCTGCCCACCAAAGGTACTCTAGGCGTAGACATGGAATGATAGGAATCATTGCTTCTAGAGCCTGAGAATGTTGACACCATAGGCTTTTTAGATACCATTGTAGTTTCCTCATATGCAGTCTTGCATATGGAATTAGAAAAATGCAGGAGGCCATGAACCCAAAGGCTTGTATTATT
Source organism: Protopterus annectens (assembly GCF_019279795.1). NCBI lineage: Eukaryota > Metazoa > Chordata > Ceratodontiformes > Protopteridae > Protopterus > Protopterus annectens. The sequence goes on along the minus strand of NC_056729.1, from coordinate 1,413,725,919 downwards.
TGCCTTGCAGATAGCAGGGTTTTTGTGGCCACTTGTTTGAAGTAGGTTGTCAAGTGAATTTGTTTCTCTGGCGTGAGGAAAGTCATCTGGGAAGTTGTTTTCAAGCTTGTTTCCAGGAATATAATTTGTTGACAGGGTACCAGGTGTACTTTCTTTTCGTTTATGGTGTACCCCAGACAAGTTAGCACCCTCTGAACAAAAGCCAGATGATCAAAAGTATGTCCTGGTTTTCTGCCTGAATTAGACAATCATCCAGGTATTGGTATTTTTAAATATTTCTTTGCCTGCAAAATGCAATGACTGGAGCTAGGCACTTTGTGAATACCCTGGGTGCAGTGGATAAGCCAAAGGGCAGTGCAGAGAACGGATAGTGCGTGTAGCCTGCTTTGAAGCGTAGGTATCTTCTGCAAGATTCCCTGATTGGGATGTGCAGGTATGCTTCCTTTAAATTTAGTGTTGCCAACCGGGCATCTTTGCTTAGCAAAGGAAGCAACTGGTGAAGAGTCAGCATCTTGAATTTTGGAATCACCAAAAAAGTGTTTAGAGTAGGCAGGTCCAAGATAGGACGCCATAAATCGTCTTTTCTGGGTACCAGGAAAAATCTTGAGTAGACACCTTGTCCCTTTTTTCTCTTCTGGTACCAACTGAATAGCCCCTATGCTTAAGAGAGAGAGTAGTTGCTTTTGGGCCTCTTCCCACTACTTTGGAGGTAGATCCGGCCAACCGCTTGGAGTTGGTGACGTGTGGAAGTGAAATCTGTATCTTTGGGAAACTATATTAAAAACCCATTTGTCCTGGGTAATGAGCCCCCAGTTCTTCGCATGAAGTGCAATCTTTCCCCCCAAAGGGGCAGTCAGTTGAGAAGTGCGTGGAAGTTTTAAAAAGAAGTCATTGAGACAGTTTATCATAAGTGGGAGTTTTATTACTCCCAAATTTGGAAGCTATGTCAAAGCGGACAGATTCCTGTCCCAGAGACTTCCCATACACTGGAATAAACTACTTATCTATATCAAACAAAGCTCCTCATTAGCACTCTTCAAGAAAAATCTTGATGATTGGATGGGAAATAGGAAATTCACCCCGGGGATCACTTCTGTGGCTCTGCTCGACAGCGGCACAGGAAAATAATTTTCTTGGGTGACAAAAGCCAGGGCCGATAGCCTAGTACCTGCCTATGAACCTATAAGTGGAGGCCCCCCACTGCTTAGTCCTGTGCATCCCCTGGGACTGAAGCCTGGGTGCTCTGCTGGATCTGGGTTTGGACTGAGAAGGTCTGGAAGAGGCAGAAAAGGACCAATTCTTAGAAGGCCAATGCCTACTAAAATCTTGGAGGTTGTACTTGTAAAAAATCTTAAACAGTTTGCATAGCTTTAGCTTTTTCCTCCATCTTTTTAAGAACTTCTTCTGCCTTGTTGCCAAATAGGTGGCCCTGATTTAAGGGAGCATCCAGTAATTTCACTTTAACATGATCTGGCAAGAATTGCTCCTTAAGCCAAGCCACAGCCCTGCAAGATTCCTCTAGTGAATCAAAACCACATTGCAATGTATGTTTACCAACTTGTTCAGCAGAATGCATAAAATCCTGTAAATCCTTATTTTCAGCACAATCAGGAGTCAACATCATTTTCTGTTTAAGCAATCCAATAACATGCAGCTGATACTTTAACATATGAAACTGGCAAATTCAAGACCCTAATGGCCAAAGTTGCAGAAGTGTATACCTTCTTACCCCATCTATCCAGTGCCCTGGAGTCTCTATCAGAGGGGGTAGGATTTTTGGCAGTAGTAGCTTTAATGCCCTTGGGTCCCTGTGAAATGGTTTCAGGATCCGCAGTAGGATTTTTGAAAAGGAACTTGTGAGAGTCAGGAACCCTGTAATATCTATTAGGTTTTCTGGAAGCAGGAGGTAAAGAGTCAGGGGCCATGCTAGACTCCGAAAAGGCATCAACAATGTCCAGTACAGGAGGTATAGCTAAAGGCCTGTGCTGGGGCAGGAGTAAGAAATCCCCAAGCCTCTTTTTACAATCAGAGAAATCCTGACTTTCACAACGAAAAAGCTCCCTGAGAGTATGCAAGGTTTCACCAAAAGAGAAATCCTGTGGGGGAGAAGCAGAGGGAATAGAGTCCTCAGCATCAGAATCCTCATAGGTAGATAAGGGTAAATCCTGGTGATCAGAGGAAACAAATTTCAGAATCCTGGTCAGAAGTATCATAAGCAAACAGTCCTATGTCTCCTAGAGGGGGAAGGTTGGCTTCCCCTGATTAAAGTAATAAGGTCTTCAGTCATTCTTATCATTTGTTCTTTAGGCATAGAGGCCTGACCATGCTGTCTGGGCATCGGTTTTCTAGGCATGGTTCCAGTTTTAGGCCTTGAAGAAGATGGCGCCGGTTTAATATGCAAGTCAGTAGGCCTGAATACACCCTCAGAAGCCGGTGCCTGCACAGCAGCTCTGGACCCATCCAAGGTAGAGACATCTGCAGGTTCCACAGTTGAAGCATCTCATGGCATACTGGACTCCGAATGGGTCTCAGTAGAGGCCTGCGAATCTGAAGTAGCGGGCATCAGGGGCTGCAAAAGCGCCTCACTGAGTACTGGCGAACTGGGCGGCCTGTCTCTGTCTATCTTTGCGTTTCTTCGGAATGTTGGTAGTTGGATGGCTTACCGAAGACCTATCAGGATAATTGAACCGAGCACCAAAAAATTTAGAAGCGCAAATATACCGACAACGGATAGTTCCTGGTTTATATAAGGCACAAAACCGACAGCGAGATACGTCGTGGTCAGGGTCTAGGCAAGGAATACAGTACGAATGAAAATCTTTGTGAGGTATTTGCTTTCCAGAAGAAATGCAATTATTTACTTTTACTGACATCGAATTAGAGCAAGAAAAAGTTTCCCCAACGGGTTTCTTAGCTTTTAGTTGAAGACTTCGGTTCTGAAACTCGAAAACGAAAATTTCAGAAGTCGGCCGACCGGCACTTACAAACTGCTTCTGCTTCGGGCACTGCACGGCAAGAACGACTGATGTAATTACGTCGGCTACATGTTTTATACCCCTGACGACCTGCCGTCACGGAAGAAGACACAGCAACCGACACAGGACCCAAGACTTGGTTAATCAGGCCGAATGAGGGCTACCTGCAAGTAGATAACCCTAACTTAATGACTGCAACAGTGAAACACGAAGAACATCTCCCTAACCCTCTTTTTAGACTGGGAGTATTCCTGTGCCTCCCACTGGAAATGTTCATGACATGGAGTATTTCCCCAAAAGTGAGGACTTCAGGAAGTGAAGCTGAAGGCAGATTCTCCTCAGAATCTGAATCTTCAAAAGAGGTAAGGAAGGGTCTTTCCTCAAAGACAGACTTCCTCCTTGCCAGAATTCTTATATGGTTCAGAGAAAACTTCAGGGGTATCTCTCTTCCTTTTCCCTAAAGACAACTCCAAAGGGGGTTGCCTAGCTCTGATTAAGGAGGTGAGGTCCTCAGCTAAACTGACCAGGTCTTGCTGATAACCTGCTGAGTGGGAGCCAGTAGGCCTAGGCATAGGACTTGAGGTAGAACCCTTCCTGGAGGTAGCTTTAGCCCGGAGGCTAATTACATCCACCATCCAGATGCCAGTCTCTTTTTAAGGCAGAACTGATGCAAGGTTGACACCTTGAAGGAACATCGCCGGAATAAGATTGCTCATTGGAAGCAGAGTCTGCCGAGGGACTCTGGACCTGATCGACAAACTGAAAGCTAAGGTCTGTGTAGAAAGCTGAGACACCCGACAGCATGTCAAACTACGTAAGGGTCTTGATAGAGGCCTGCGGCACCACCTCGGTCGAAGAAGGGGGCTGTGAAAGCACCTTGCCTTCCTCAGCAATAACGAGCCCACTGGCCGATGGTGAATGATTGTCATCTGAAGCCCTAATCTTAAGTCTTTTTTTCCTTGCCCTTCTTACACTTAGGGATCTCAACCTTGGGACAACCAGCAGGCACCATCTAACAATGCGAAGAAGACTGCAGACTAAGATGCCTAGCCAAGATTTCGTCTCTCAGCCTGACAGCGCTAGGATTGAAACGGGCACAAAAACGACAACCTGGGATGCTGTCATCAGGGACTAAACAGGTGACACACAAAGTATGAAAGTCTCGGTGTGGGATTTGTTTACCACAGTGGAGACAACTGCTAACCTTATATGACATGAGTTAATGCAAGAAAAAAAAAAGAGGAGTTCCCCAATGGGGTACTTGGCTTTAGAAGACTTCTCTCTGGTGCACTGAAATATTGCATCAGGCTCCGACGGCAAGAAAAGTCTGATGTCATGGCGTCGGCTGGCTCAATTTATATCCAAGCATACTGATGTCAGGGTAGGGCATCTTCCAACCTTAGGAGGAGGGAGAATGTTACTCTGGTAGTTGGGCCAGACAAGGGCTTCCACAGTAGAAAATCCCACAAGTCAGGACTGCAGCAGTGAAACACAAAGAACATCTATATGCTTACCTTCATGGATGTATTTTTCTCTTATAGCATTTAGAAGGCAAATTTTTTGGCTTAAATCATTTGACAAAGTACATATGGTACCCTCCCAGCTATATGGTACCCTCCTACTCGGTGTAAAATTAATATCCAAAGTAACCCAACAACTGGTTTTAGAATGCAATGCGTAGGAGAAAGTAATACTTGAGCCAACCATGGGGAGAAAATGTTGCAGAAAAGTCCTAACACACCATTTTGCAGAGCAATAAGAAAAAGTGCACATATGGTCAAAAGGCTGCAGAAGAGTTTAGTAGCAGCTCTTCTGAAGAGAAAGTACAGCTGTGTTTACATACTTTCTGTAACTGTAAATGTCTGAAGTAAGATCACTACTGCAGTACAACTTATCAAGTATTGGAATTTGATACAGGCGGATATTTGATTTGGTTCAAACCTTGACACCTTTCAGATCCATCCATTCACAACCCCTTTTTCCCCATTTTTGCACATAGGGTCGGGGTGTCACTTCAACAGTGGCAATCCTTTAGAACCAAAGTTTACACCACCAGGTGGCTAGCCCTGCTGTGGTAGTTCATCCACACACACACACACACACACACACACACACACACACACACACACACACACACACACACACACACACACACACACACACACACACACACAACTAGGGCCTATTTAGAATGTCCAATCCACCTAATGCAGGTCTTGGATTTTGGGAGTAAACTGGAGTGAACGGAGTAATCCCACACGAAACCAGGGAGGACATGAAGACTCCACACAGAAGGCACCCCAGCCAAGAATCAAACCGGGGACCCTCTTGCTGTGAGGCTACAACATTATTTGCCCCCAAGCAAAGCCATTCTTCCTACACCATGGACAACAGTAGAGCACAAGGAATAAAGGGGGGAGAGGCACCTTCTGCCACTTAGAAATTGTTTGTGTTTTTTTTTTTTTGTTAGAAGACTAAGAGTTACCAACAAGGGTGCTTCAGACACTCAATAGCTGGAATGGAGAAAATACTGAGCTCACACAAGGAATCAGAGGCAGACAGAGATTAGGCGATAAAGACAGTCTTCCACCAAAACAATATGCAACAACAAGCAGACAATGTGGGTGGTGGGGATCTTATACTGGGCAGAAATGTTTTTCTTAGAAATAAGATTCATCAAGATTTGTAAAATTGCCACAATTATAGCTACACTAGAGTCACTGTAATTATCAATGCAGTAGTATGATGTTACTTATGGGAGAGATTTTTTTTCTGGGAGGGGGCACTGCTTTGTCTCCACTGATGGCTGACCATCAGCCACCTCGTGGTCAACTCACCCATTTATTCTCACTTCACTATGATGAGGACCACCATTAAGGCAGTAACCAGGAGTGGTTAGATTTCTTGTTTGGCCCTATCCCCAACTTCCTTGCACTTGCCCAGCAACAGCCTTGGAAGGAGTGTGCAATACCTGTCAGCACTGAACTGCAAGGGGATGATGTCAGCAGGACATCCTTGCCCATCCACAGAAGGCATCATGAGGGGTTGTTTTCCACAGTCTCTCCCAGGGAACGCAAGACTGTGCAACTATCATACTGACAACATACCCCTTAGAGTAGACCCAGTAGTCAGGGACTTCGGGACACACAGACAGTAATTTATTCTGTGACCATCATGTGTCTACAGTAATGACGAAATCTTTCTATGTTGCGCAACTTATAAACAAAGGTATGGCATCTAGGTCCAAGGAAGTCATTCTTTCACTGTATTCAGCATTCATCAGACCTATCACTGAGTCTGACACCAACCCCCCTTTGGTATATACCTAACCAGGCATATCCATCAAATGGAACGTCCATAGAGGTTCCTCATTTAAAGCATAAGTAAAATGTCCTATGCAGACCGCCTCAGGGCTCTATCCCTGTATTCTGTTTCTTACAGGTTGTTAAGGGGAGATCTATGCCTGGCATACAGGGCATTGTCAGACCCCACTCTTATGGACCACCTGCATATACGCAAAATAAACAGCACCAGAATGACCCGTTCAACAGACAAACCTTGCCTGTGATATAAATAGGACCTACTGGAGAGACATATGCATTCCAGAGACAGCCCCATCTCTGGAACAGGCTCCCCACCCATGTGAGGCAGAGTTCTTCCCTAACCCAATTCAGGAAAAACTCCCTTATCAGCCTCAACAAAAAGTTGAGATCCCTCATCAAATTCTCTAAAGCTAGCTATGAAAACAGAATTGCAGCAGACAGTAAAGACAACCACAAAGCCTTCTATAGTTAATGTAAAAAATCTTCATGGCAATACTCAGATTTGCTCTGAGCTACTACACAATGGTACCTCCTATACCGAGCCAACAGATATTGTCAATATACTGGCCGACAGACTCAGTGCAAACTTTACCCCTCTCTTCCCTCCCAAAGGGACTATCACATTAACAGTAGATTGCCAGGCATCCAGTACTACTGCTGCACAGGTTAAAACGGCAGTGTCCACGGCCAAGAATACAGCTTCTACGGGACCTGACAATATCCCTGGCTGTGTTCTACATGACTACAGAGTGAACTGGCACTTCACCTGTGTGTCCTGTTCAATCACAGCCTCACCTCAGGCTTTGTACCTACCAAATGGCGCACTGCCACAGTAATCCCTCTTGACAAAGGAGGAGCGACTACAGACCCTGGGAACTATCACCCCATTAGCCTAATTAGTCTGAAATGCAAAGCTATGGAACGCATCATCATGGACCTAATACACAAGGATAAGGAATTTCCAAACTCTGGATCCCACACAGTTTAGTTTTGTGAAGGGTAGATCATGCCTGCTTAACTTGGTTGACTTCTTTGAGTCAGTCACCAGAGCTGTGGATGAAGGCAAGGTGGTTCACACAGCCTACCTTGATCTAGCCAAGGCCTTTGATACCATTCCCCAATCAGGAATCATAGAAAAACTCACTAAGCTAGGCATCAACCCCTACATCACTAGGTGGGTTGCAAACTGGCTCTCAGATAGAACCCACAGTGTGAAAGTAGCTGACTCCAAGTCAGACTGCCGACCAGTCATGAGTGGAGTCCCACAGGGTTCAGTTCTGGGTCCTCTCCTGTTTGGTATCTACCTCTCTGAAGTCCAGGCCAACACGAAGGGATTCTGGTTGACAAAGTTTTGCAGGTGATTGCAAGTTGGGAGCTATTATTAACTTCCCAAGTGACGTTAACATCCTACAGAAAGGCCTCACTGAGACCAACAACTGGTGTCAGAACCATGGCCTTAAGCTCAATGCCAAAAAATGTGTTGTCATCCCCTTTGAGAAAAACCCGATTCCCATGAATTACCACATTGATGGTAGACCACTGAACACAGAAGGTGTTATAAGAGATCTGGGAACACAGGTTGACCGCAACCTCTCTTTCGACCACCACACTGCCACTGTGGTCAGAAAGTCCTTCTATGTGGCACATCTTATCACTAAGGGTTTTGTCTCCAGGAAGAAAGAGGTCATTGTCTCCCTCTACTCTTCCCTCATTAGGCCAATCATCGCGTACAATGCCCCATTTGGAATGTATTTCACTAGACACCTGCAACAACTGGAGAGGCCACAAAAGTACCTCACAAATAGGATTCTAGGCCTTAAACACTTGTCCTATATGGACAGATGCAAAAGACACCAACTATTCTCAGTCTCATATCGCCTACTTAGAGGTGATCTCTGCTTATCTTACAAAGCCATGTCTGACCTAGCTCGGTTAGAAATGCTACATCTAATGAAATCCCAATCCCTCCGCACCACACGCTCCAGAGACCTCAACCTCATTACCACAAATCAACAGAACATGCTGGAGGGACAGGTTCATAACCCAGAGACTGCCAATACTATGGAATAGACTTCCCATACATGTCAAACAGAGCACCTCACTGGCCCTGTTCAAGAGAAATCTTGATGAGTGGATGGGAAATAGAAAATTCACCCTGGGGATCACTTCAGTGGGTCTACCTGATAGAGGCACTGGGAACTAAGGTCGGGTGGCATGATGCCAGGGTAATCCTACGGGCTAGGCTTTTAAAGGTTCCAGGGCCATTAGCCTAGTACACACAACTATGAACCTAAGTGCAACTTGGACAACTGGATGGGGAACAGGAAATTCATCCCTGGCTTGGCATCTATGTCTCCAATGGACACAGGCAGTCTATACATGGTTCATCTCCCAGGCCCCTGCTTGTAAATGTTTCATCTCCAAAGCCCCTGGTCACAGTTATCAAAGGTACCAGAATTTGTCAGAGATTTGGGATGTATGGCTAGGCTTAAAAAGGCCCCTGTGGTCATTGGCCTACTAACCTATGAACATATCCCTGTACATCAGCAGCCCCTTATCCCACGGGATGGACATATTGATCTTCACTGCCTGGGCCATCAGACTCACATGCCACTAATCAAACTCAAGTGACAGTCAAGTCTTTATCCCTTCCACACCACTGGTGCAAGCTCATATATGGCTGAGTATTAAAGCATAACAAAGGCTCATGGAGATGGATAATAACTCCTAGAGAAAAATGTCTACCTTGTCATGTCTACAAAACGTGTGAATGGACACTTGTGTAACTGCCTTATAAATACATTGTGTAGAAACATTTCAAAAGTATACTGCAGTACTAATGGCTGCCCTTGTACACTGCACTCTAAATCTGATCTTGCAAGAACCCCCTTGATGATCATAAAATGCATTTTATAAATAAGTTATGTACTTACCATAACGTTCCATCTGAGTTGTTGCTTTTCATTTGTTTTCAACCTGAGGGACATGGGGCACTCTGACACATACTCCAACATCGGATCCCAAGTCCAAGCTCCTCTCCTACCCATAATGCCCCAGTCTCCCTCCTTCTCTCAGATCGAGTTTGTTGTAGAACAGCAGCATCCCAACCTAGACAATCATGAAAATAAACCTAGCATTACCCACAAAGGACTTGGCAAAGGATAAGCAAGCCAGAATAGGGGGCTATGCTTCTTCCATCCGATCCACTACACAGCCCCCACAAGGCAGGGGGAAGGAGGGAGGGATGCTTGAAGACAAAAGAAAAGCAGGAACTCAGATAGAATGTTATGGTAAAGTACATAACTTATTTATATAAAATTGTTTTCATTTGATCTTCAACCTGAGGGACAGAGTCCCCAGCTACCAATAAACCCTGGGAGGTCCTCATAGAAGAATAGCCCGGAGCACGGCTGAGCCAAAAGATGCCCTGCCCCTGGACAGAAGATCCAATTTATAATGGGAAATGTGTGCAAAGATGTCCAGGTAGCTGCAGAGGAGATATCATCCAAAGAAACCCTGGACCAAAAAGCCACCAAAGTAGCAACAGATCTGGTCGAATGCACCCAGACATGCCCTGGTGGAGATGAACCTTTAGCTCGATAGGCGAAAGAAATGCATTCCGAGATCCATCCGAGCAATAGTAACTTTGGAAAGTGGCTTTCCCAAGAAGGGTTTAGAAAAGGAAACAAAAAGTCGATCCAATTTATGGAAGGATTTTAATATATGCAAATAGAAACACAGCTGCCTGTGAACATCAAGGAAGTGCAATTTGTACTCTCCCTTGTTTTGGAAATTTGAAAGAAGACTGGCAAACTGATGACCCAGTTAATATTAGATTCTGATGCCACCTTTGGTAGGAAAAATGGATTGGTCCGCAACAACACCCTATCTCTGTGGAAGACCAGATAAGGGGGCTTGACAGATGGGGCTTGAATCTCAGAAACCCTCATGGTGGAGGTAATTGCCACCAAAAAAAGCTGTATTCCATGACAGAAACTGTAAATCAACAGTGGCCACTGGCTCAAAAGGAGGAGAAACAAAAACCTGTAGCATAAGGATATAATCCCAAGGGGGCGTGGGTTCCTTCACCTGAGGCCTAAGAAGGATAGTGCCTTTCAGAATGGCCTTACAAAGTTTAGAAGAAGCCAATGAAGCCAAATTCTCGCCTATGTCCACCAAAAAATCCAAAACAGACGAGACTGGCACAGTGAAAGGATCCAGGTTGTGTTGAGAGGCCCAGATCGAAAAACGCTTCCATTTACTTGAATAGATCTTTCTGGTAGAAAATTCGTGAGCCACTACCAAGATCTTCTTAACAGGAGAAGATAGCCCAGGAGTCCTAGCTATTATGGGAACTGGAGCAACCAAGAAATGAGTTTCAGGCTGGCTAAGCCTGCGTGAGGAATCCCCGAGGGATGTGTAATCAGATCCGGAACCGGGTCTAGAGTCCAAGGGGGGACATAATACATGAGACCACAGAGTGGGGAACCAAACTTGGCAAGGCCAGAAAGTGGAAATGAAGATTACTGAGCTCCCTAGCCGTTGAGGTTTCTGAATGAACTTGGGAATCTGAGGGAGTGTAGGATAAGCATACAGTAGACCAGAGGGCCACTCATGAACTAGACAGTCTTTGGGGGACTACCTCGGAGGGGGTTCAGAGTAAAATACTCGCTGCATTTCACGCTGGAAGGAGAGGTGAAGAGATCACAGCAAGGCTGACCCCACTTTAGAAAGATCTTGTTTGCCACTGAAGGATTCAGAGACCAATCGTAAGGCATCAGAATAGAACGGCTAAGCCTGTCTGACAAAATTATGGACTTCTCCAGAATGTGCGTTACCACCAGAAAATGGCCGGTGGAGATCGCCCGCTCCCACAACCTTATGGCTTTGTGACAGAGGATAAGATCTGGTTCCCCCCGTTTGTTAATACAGCAGAATTCTAACATGTTGTCCATCTATATGGCAATAGTCCCCAAAGGAAGAAAGGCATGGAGAGCTTGCACCGCCCTCATCTCCAGGACACTGATATGCAGGCTGGTCTCAAGAGAGGACCACGTGCCTTGGACCGTTCTTCCCATGCAATGCTCCCCCCACCCCCCACCAGAGCAGGGAAGCATCTGTGGTCACGGGGGATGGAAGAACAAACAGCTGACCCTGAAGGAGGCTGAGGGATTAGAGCCACTGAAGGGAGTCCCTGCAAACACAAGACAGTCAAACAGGATGTAACAAGGGAAGCTCTAGCAGGGACCACTGAACAGCTAAAGTTCATTGAAGAACCCACATATGAAGATGTGTGGTTGGAAAGTACAGTTGTGTACCTACCATAAATGTAGATGTTAGAGTGTATTCACTGTTGCAGTCATTACACTTGGGTTATCCTGCTGGCAGGCGACCCATAGTCGGCCCGAGTTCCAAAGTCTTGGTCCGGCGTCGGTTGCGGTCGCCTCTTCCCTGACGTCAGTGCGCCAGGGGTATAAAAGTTGAACCGATGCCATTTTCTTCAGTTTTTCTTACCCCAGATGTCAGGTGCCCCCAGATATGAAGGCTGTAAAGATAAAAATATGCCAAACAACCATGCATATATCATAAAAAACATTTTCTTCTTCTAAAAGCAAATACACCACATAGGTTGTATAGAGTTGAGAAGTACAGAATAGTCCCAGCAAAGAGGGGGATGGTGGGTGGGTAACAGGACTGCAACACTGAATACACTCGAACATCTACATTTATGGTAGGTACACAACTGTACTATGTTCATCGTGTTTCACTGTTGCAGTCATTACACTTGGGTAGAATCCCAAAGCTTAGGCAGGGTGGCTGGGTCTAGATTGGATTTGGCGAGGCTAACAAGCCCTGCAGAACTGCAGTGGCAAAGCCTGCTCTGGATTTGGAGTAGAGAGGCAGGTGGTAGTGCTTGGTAAAAGTGTGCACTGAGCTCCAGGTTGCAGCTTCTAATATATCTTTGGTTGGTACCCCTCTGAGGAAAGCTGCTGAAGTGGCTGCTGCTCTGGTAGAATGAGGCCTAATGCCCTTAGGCACAGATTTTCCATGTTGTGCATAACAGAAGCAGATGCAGTGTCCTATCCATTTGGAGACTGTCTGCTTTGTAATAGGTTTGCCTTGTGATCCTGCAGCATATGCTACAAACAGTTGCTCGGTTTTTCTGAAAGCCTTTGTTTTGTCCAAGTAAAATCGTAGCTGCCTGTGAATATCCAAAGAGTGCAGAAGTCTTTCCGCTTTATTCTGAGGATTTGGGTAGAAAGTGGGCAAATGAATAGTTTGGTTTAAGGCCACACTGGAGACCACTTTTGGCATGAATGCTGGGTTCCGTCCTTAGAGAAACCCTGTCCTGGTGGAAAACGAGGAAAGGTTCCACAGCCATCAATGCCTGTAACTCTGAAACTCTTCTTGCTGAAGTTATTGCTATGAGCAGAGCAGTTTTCCATGACAAGAATTTTAGATCAGCTGTGCTGGCTGGTTCAAAAGGAGGCAGTGTTAGTTTTTCTAAAACACAATTGAGGTCTCAAGTAGGTACTGGTGCTCTCCTAGGGGGTCTTATATTCTTTGCCCCTCTGAGGTACTGTCGTAGTAGAGGATGTGAAAAAATAGGAGGATCCGTATTGTAATGAGCTGAAATGGCAGAGGCTTGAGTTTTAATAGAAGAAAAAGACAGGTCTTTGTCCAACATCTCAGTCAGGTATTGTAAAATCTGAGGCATATTAGGGACCAGTGGGTCGAGGCCTTGTGCCTGGTTCCAAGCACAGAATCTCTTCCATTTTTCCGCATAAGATTTCCTAGTGCTGGGTCTCCTGGCTTCCAAAATTACATCCATAACAGCTTTAGAGAGAGGTGCATTCTGAGTGGCTACATTATCTGCCATGCTGCCAGGTTTAAGGTTCTGAACTGACTGTGCAGAATCTGATTGTTCTGCTGTCAGAAGATGAGGGATTGGAGGTAGAGGCCAAGGCGGGCCTTGGGACAAAATCTTTAGGATTGGGTACCAGTGCTGGTGTGGCCAGTCTGGTGCAATCAGGATCATTTTTGGCCTCTCTTGTCTGACTTTTAGAAGCTCCTTGGTGAGAAGAGGCATCGGAGGGAAGGCATAGACTGTCAGATTTTTCCAGTTTAAAGAAAGAGCATCCACTTTCCAAGCTTGAGAGTGATAACTCCTCCTGCAAAATTTCTGTAATTGGCAGTTGTGAGGGGGAGGCAAATAGATCTATGTCTGGGCATCCCCATTCCCTTGTTATCATGTTGAACACTTGTGGATTTAGCTTCCATTTATGAGGAGCCATGAGATTTCTGCTTAATTCATCTGCCAGTGTATTTTTTGTTCCTGGCAGGAATTGTGCTTGCAGATGTACCTGGTAAGTCAGTGCTGTGTTCCACAAAGTCATGGCTTGTTTGCATAGGGGGTAGGAATGTGTGCCCCCTTGCTTATGTACCACATAACTCTGGTATTGTCAGTCTTTATTAATAATTGTCCTGGATGTATTAGGTCCTTGAAGGCTGTCAGGGCATTCTGTACAGCTAGCATCTCTTTTTGATTGATGTGAAGATGCAGTTGTTCCTTGGGCCACGTGCCCTGAATACATTTTCCTGCCATATGAGCTCCCCAGGCGTAAGCCAATGCATCCGTTGTTATTGTCTGCCTGGCTGTAGGTAAGGTGAAAGGCTGTCCCATGTTGTGGTGACAGGCCTGTGACCACCATCGAAACTCCTGTTGTAGGCAGAGAATCAAGGTTATGATCGTCTCTAAGCTGTGACAATGCTGAGTTCAAACACTTTTTAGATACCATTGTAGTTTCCTCATATGCAGTTTGGCATATGGAATTAGTAAAATGCAAGATGCCATGAAACCCAGGGCCTGCAGAATTTTTCTTGCAGGGAGCTGGGTCTTTGTTGCCATCATTTGAAAGTAATGAGTCAGTTGCCTTTGTTTGTCTGGTGTGAGATAAGCCATCTGGGTAGTTGTATTCAAGCTTGCACCCAGGAATATTATCTCTTGAGAGGGCACTAGTTTTGATTTATTTTCGTTTACTGTGTACCCTAGGCAAATTAGTAATTTTTTTACAAACTCCAGGTGCTTTAGAAGAATGTCCTTGCTCTCTGCTTGAATAAGGCAGTCTAAATAGGGATATATATGAATTCCTTTTTGCCTGCAAAATGCAATTAATGGTGACAGGCATTTTGTGAAGACCCTGGGCGCAGCAGATAAGCCAAAGGGCAGTGCAGAGAATTGATAATGCATTGAGCCTGCTATAAATCTGAGGTATCTTCTGCACGACTGATTGGGACGTGCAGGTATGCCTCCTTGAGATCCAAAGTAACTAGCCAAGCCTCTTTGCCAGGCATGGGCAAGAGTTGTTGTAGTGTTAACATTTTGAATTTTGGAACATCCAGGAAAGTATTGAGGATTGACAGGTCCAGTATTGGTCTCCATGCTTTGTCCTTTCTGGGTACTAGGAAAAGTCATGAGTAAAATCCCTGGCTCTGTTCTTGTGGGATATTTTGAATAGCTCCCATATCCATAAGAGCTGCAATCTGTTTTTTGTGCCTCTGCCCATTGGTTTTGAGGCAGGTTTGGCATACCTTTTGGTTTTGGAAGCGTGTGGAAGTGGAACCTGTACCCTTGAGAAACTATACTCAACACCCATTGGTCTTGGGTGATCATGTGCCAATTTTTTGAGAAAAATGCTAGCTTTCCCCCTAGGGGTGCTGTCAACTGGTAAGTGCTTGGCATTGGCAGAGGGAAGTCACTGTGACTGTTTTCTATAAGGTTGTGATTTGTCTTCTCCTTTGGGGGTTGAAGAACCCCATTGTTTAGGTCTGTAGGAGCCTTGGGGCTCAGATCTGCCTCTTGGGCGTCTGTATCTGCCTCTTTGTGGCCTGTCTTGACACTGGAAAGGACCAATTTTTTGAAGGCCAATTCCTGCTAAATCTAGGTGGTTGAACCTGTAAGAAATCTTTCACAGTTTGCATTGACTTTGCTTTATCCTCCACTTTATTTAAAACCTCTTCTGCCTTGACACCAAACAAAGTATCATGCTGTAGTGGAGCATCCAATAATTTCATTTTAACATGGTCAGGTAAACTTTGTTCTTTCAACCAAGCATTTCTTCAAATAACTGAGCCTGTAACTGCAGCTCTACAAGAAGCCTCTAATGAAACAAAACCACATTGCAGAGTATGCTTTCCCACTTGTTCAACTGCATGCAATAAATCCTGCATTTCTTTACAGCCAGGACCTTCTGTATTTGTAACCATTTTCTGCTTTAACAATGACATGAGATACTGCTGATATTTAAGCATGTGAAACTGACAGTTTAAAGCTCTTACAGCTAAAGTAGCAGAAGTGTAAACTTTTTCCCCCATCTGTCCAGAGCTCTGGAATCCCTATCTGAGGGGACAGGATTTTTGGCAGTGGAAGCTTTAACCCCTTTTGGACCCTGAAAAATAGTTTCTGGGTCCGCAGCGGGGTTTTTGTATAGAAATTTATGAGGGTCAGGGACCCTGTAGTATCTGTCTGGCTTTACTGGTGCAGGGGGTAAAGAATCTTGAGACAGACTGGATTCAGAAAAAACATCATCAACAATATCAAGCACAGGGGGGGGGGGGGGGGGGGTAGCCAAGGGCCTGTGCTGAGGCAATAGAAGGAAATCTCTGAGCCTTTTCTTGGATTCTGAGTAATCCTGGCTCTCCCAATGGAAGTGTTCCCTCATGGTGTGCAGGGTTTCCCCAAAAGAGTAATCCTCAGGCGGTGAGGCTGAAGGAATGGACTCTTCAGCATCAGAGTCCTCATAGGAAGGGAGAGAATAGCCCTGGTCAGAGGAAGAATCAGAAGAAATGGAAACCTGATCAGTGGAATCATAATCAGTGTCTTGCCTAGTCCTTTTGTCAGGAGGGGGATGGGAGCCCCTGATTAAAGTAATAAGGTTTTCGGCCATTTTAAGCATCTGTTTCTTAGGCATGGATGACTGTTCTGGAGAATGCTGCACTTGTTTTTCTGTCTTTAATGGTGTTTTTGACTTTGCCTTTGCTCCTGCAGTAGCTTTAATTGTTAGCTGTGAAGGTCTGAAAACACCCTCAGACGCCGGTGCCTGCTCAGCGGCTCCAGACCCATCTGAGGGTATATTTTCAGTAGGCCCAATACCTTGAGTTTCCACAGGCCTCGGTGTCTCCACGTGGCTGTTGGTTGCGGCCTGTGGCTCTGAGGTAGCGGGTGTCAGGGGCTGTGAAAGCGCCTCACTGAGAACCGGCGACTGGCCTAGAAGAGGCTTCGTCGTCGGTTTTGGACCTCGGATGCCTGTCCTTTTCTTTGTCTTTGCGTTTTTTATACATTCCGGTTGTCGGTTGTTCCAACGGCATTATGTAATTAAATCTTTGACCAAAATAATGTAAAGCAAAATCAAACCGACGTTTAATAGTGCGTTTATTAAATCTAGCACAAAACCGACAACTAGTGATGTCGTGGTCAGGGCCTAGGCAAGGAATGCAGTAAGAGTGGAAGTCCTTATGAGGTATTTGCTTCCCACAAGAAATACAATTATTAACTTTTACTGACATCGGTCTGGAGCAAGAAAAAGTTTCCCCAACGGGGTACTTAGCTTTATTGAAGACTTTGGTTCTGAAATTCAATTTAGAAAATCTCAGGAGTCGGCCGACCGACCGGCACGTGCGAACTGATTATGCTTCAGGCACCGCGACAAGAAAGACTGAAGAAAATGGCATTGGTTGCAACTTTTATACCCCTGGCGCACTGACGTCAGGGAAGAGGTGACAGCAACCGACGCCGGACCAAGACTTTGGAACCTGGGCCGACTACGGGTCGCCTGCCAGCAGGATAACCCAAGTGTAACGACTGCAACAGTGAAACACAATTAACATCTAGAATGACCGTGGCCACCATGGAGCTCAACGCCGAAAGAACTGAACCTGTAGGAGGAAGGTGGGCTTGGAGAATGTAAAGCACATGGTGGGGGAGTGATAATCTGTCTGGAGGTAAAAACACCATGCCCTGAGTAGTGTGTAGCTGAGCACCTATGAAATTCAGTACCTGCATTGGTGCCACTTGAGACTTGTTGGTGCTTATGGTAACACCCAGGTAGTAGGCAATCTGAAGGACATGATCCTTGGCCTGAATCAGTCGTTGCCTGGAGGGAGCGGAGAGGAGCCATTTGCCCAGGAAGGGGAAGACCTGAAAACTCTGCAGCCACAGGTGAGCCACCACTACCGCCATCTCTACAGCCACAGGTGAGCCACCACTACCGCCATCACCTGGGGCAGTGGATAGCCCAAAGGTGGAGCGCACTGAACTGCAAATGACTGGCCCCCAGATGGAAGTGGATGAACCTCAGAGAGCACCTGTCCATCTTGATATGGTAGTATGCATCCTGGAGGTTCACTGAGCACATCCAGTCATTTATTTGCGGGAAGGGCAGAATGGATTGAATGGTGACCTTCTGGAATTTTGACTTGGCAACTGACAGGTTTAGGGTTGAGAGGTCCAGAATGGGAAGTCCCCCGTCTTCTTTGGTACTAAGAAGAACCTGGAATAAATGCCTGATCTGGACTGGTCTGGGGGGACGGGCTGGATAACTTCACTTTGTAAGCACCCTGGTAACTTCTACGGCTGCCTCCACCCTTTGAGCGGGTGCCATGTCTGAGAGGCATCTGGGGGGAACGGGGGGGGGGGGGGATGGAGAAAAGAAAAGTACAGTTTTGTACCTACCATAAATGTAGATGTTCGAGTGCTAATACAGCTGCAGTAATCACAGATGGGTTTTCAGCCGTCGGGCGGTCCCTCGGTCGGCCGAATTCCAAAGTCTTGGTCCAGTGTCGGTGGTCTTCTCATACTCTTCTGACGTCAGGAAGGCCAGAGTATACAAGACACAGCCGACGCCATGTTCTTCAGTCTTTCTTGCCCCAGATGTCAGGTGCCCCCAAAGGGAAGGCAATACATAAATAAAGCTTATCTGCATATGCAAGCAATGCAAGGTAAAGCAAAAACAGTGTAAGCAAGCAAATAAAACACAGCAGGATAACCCAGTCAAATGGTATGAAGAGGTTGTTAGGCCCTATGCCTTTACCAAGTGGGGAAGGAGGGAGGGAAACCTGTACTGCAGCTGTATTAGCACTCGAACATCTAGATTTATGGTAGGTACAAAACTGTACTATGTTCATCGTGCATACAGCTGCAGTAATCACAGATGAGTAGAGTCTCAAAGCCATGCATAGGGTGGTAGGTATTATAAGGAACTGGGTTGAGCCAGAATGCCCTGCAAAACAGCAGTGGCAAAGCCTGCTCTTGTTCTGGAATATAAGGGCAGGTGGTAGTGTTTTGTGAAGGTATGTACAGAACTCCAAGTGGCTGCCTCCAAAAAATCCTTAGTAGGAACACCTCTGAGGAAGGCTGTAGAGGTGGCGGTGGCCCTGGTGGAGTGAGATCTGATACCAGTAGGGACAGGTTTCCCATGATAGGAATA
The DNA here is from genome assembly GCF_019279795.1 of Protopterus annectens. Classification (NCBI taxonomy): domain Eukaryota; kingdom Metazoa; phylum Chordata; order Ceratodontiformes; family Protopteridae; genus Protopterus; species Protopterus annectens. Next base: position 1,413,707,136 of record NC_056729.1, on the reverse strand, counting down.
ACAAAACCGTATGCAGTGGCCAATCCACTTGGAAATGGTCTGTTTAGTAACTGGTTTCCCTTGAGCCCCTACGGCATAGGATACAAAAAGTTGTTCTGATTTCCTGAAGGGCTTTGTTCTGTCCAAATAGTAAAGTAGCTGCCTATGGATGTCTAAAGAATGTAGCAGCCTTTCCCCTTTGTTTAGAGGGTTAGGATAAAAAGTAGGTAGGTGTATGGCTTGATTTAAGGCTACCCTGGATACCACTTTTGGCATAAATGACGGGTTGGTTCGAAGGGAAACCCTGTCCTGATGGAAGATGAGGAAGGGCTGCATAGCCATGAGGGCTTGTAGTTCAGAAACCCTACGAGCTGAGATAATGGCCAGAAGGAAAGCTGTTTTCCAGGACAAATATTGCAAATCTGTTGAGGCAGCTGGTTCAAAGGGAGGCAATGTTAATTTTTCTAGAATGTAATTAAGATCCCAGGCTGGTATTGGTTGTTTCTTTGGTGGTCTTATATTCTTAGCCCCTCTGAGGAACTGTCTTAAGAGTGGGTGAGAGAATAAGGGTGGATCCGTGTTGAATTCTGCAGAAATGGCTGAGGCATGGATTTTTATGGAGGAAAATGAAAGTCCACTGTTCAGCAGCTCAGCTAGATAGTGTAATACCTGAGGCAAATTCAGTTTCTAGGGTCCTGGCCTTTTTCTCATTCCAACAGCAAAACCGCTTCCATTTTGGAGTAAGCTTTTCTAGTAGATGGCCTTCTGGCCTCCAAAATGACATCCTGCACCTCCTTGGAGAGTAGGGTCTGTTGTGGTGTTAAGGAATTTTCCATGGAGCGAGATTGAGTGTTTTCAGCTGACTGTGAAGAGTTTTGTAGCTGTGCTGAGTCAGCAGAAGAGGCATTAGAGGTAGGGACCAGGAGAAGTATGTGTTAGGCTCCTCAGGAGTGGGTACCAGTGTTGTCTTGGCCAATCTGGAGCAATCAGTATCATCTCGGTCTGTCTGTTCTTGCTTTCAAGAGCACCTTGGGCAGAAGAGGCAGAGGTGGAAAGCATAAACTGTCCATGCTGTCCAAATGAATGAAAGGCGTCCACTTTCCAGGCCTTTGGATGAAAGGTCCTTGAACAAAACTTTTCAATTGATGATTCCTGTGGGAGGCAAGAGATCTATGTCTGGCCTCCCCCACGCTTGGATTATCTTTGTAAACACTTGATGCAACTTCCATTCGTGTGGATCTGTCATATTTCTGCTTAGATTGTCTGCCAGCGTGTTTTCCAAACCTGGCAAGTACTGTGCTTGAAGTTCGATTTGCCATTCCAGAGCCAAGTTCCAAAGTGTCATGGCTAGTCTGCACAGGGGTATGAATGTGTTCCTCCTTGTTTGTTTATGTACCACATTACTGTGGTGTTGTCTGTTCTTATCAATAATTGTCCTGGATGCAGGAAGTCCTTGAAAGCTGTAATTGCATTTATCACTGCTAGCATTTCTTTTTGATTGATGTGAAGGTGCTTTTCCTTTTGGGACCATTTCCCCTGAATGCACCTGACTGTCATGTGCCCCATGCGTAATCTGAGGCGTCTGTTGTGATGACTTGATTTGCTTGAGGCTTGCAGAATGGGAGACCTGTGTTTGTTTGACATGCTTGGGCCCACCACAGAAATTCCTTTTGCAAACATGGAATTATTGGTATTATTGTTTCCAACCTGTGGCTGTGCTGAGACCAAAGGTTTTTTAGGTACCATTGAAGTTTCCTCATATGCAACTTTGCACATGGGATTAAAAGAATGCAAGATGCCATGAAGCCCAGAGCCTGCAGGATTTTCTTGCAGTAAGCCTGGTACAATTTGCTAGTATTTTGAAGTATTGAGTTCGTTGCCCCTGTTTTTCTGGCGTAAGATAGGCCATCTGGGTGTTTGTGTCCAAGTTGGCACCCAGGAAAGTTATTTTCTGAGATGGTGTTAGCCTGGATTTCTCTTTGTTTATTGTGTATCCCAGAGAATGCAGTAACAGTGTTACATAAGCCAGATGTTCCAGAAGTATGTGCTTGCTGTCCGCTTAGATTAGGCAGTCGCCCAAATAAGGGTAAATTTGTATCCCTTGAAGTCTGCAGTAGGCAATTACTGATGCCAGGCATTTCGTGAATACTCTGGGCGCAGTAGATAAGCCAAAGGGCAATGCAGAGAATTGATAGTGGATTGAACCTGCAAGAAATCTGAGGTATCTTCTGCAGCTTTGTCCGATTGGGACATGCAGGTATGCCTCCTTGAGGTCCAATGTTACCAGCCAAAACTCCTTGCCCAGCATGGGAAGAAGCTGCTGTAATGTGAGCATCTTGAATTTTGGCACGAGTAAGAATGTGTTTAGGATGGATAAGTCCAAAATGGGTCTCCAGTCGGATCCTTTCCTTGGTACCAGAAATAACCTGGAATAAAGACCTTGACCTTGCTCGTGAGTAGGTACCTCTTGAATAGCTTTCATGTATATGAGCTTTGAAATTTGTAGTTGTGCCTCTGCCCTTTGATTGTGTGGCAGGTTTGGCATGCCTCTCATTTTTGGAAGAGTGTGATAATGAAATCTGTAGCCTCTGTTTATAACGTCCAGGATCCATTTGTCTGTTGTGACAATATGCCAATTTCTTGTAAATATGCCAGCTTTCCTCCCAAGGGTGCTGCCAGCTGAGACTTGCTTGGCATGGAAAGAAGGAAGTCATTGGGTTTGTTTCCTGTATTGTTGTGCACTGTCTTCGCCACCTCTTGGTGCTGGAGTTTGCCATTGCCTGCCTCTATATCATCCTTGTGATTGTCCTCTGCCCCTTGTGCGCCTGTATCTACCTCTTTGGGGCTTGTCTGTGGCTGGAAAGGACCAGTTTTTAGAAGGCCAATTTCTGCTAAAGCGTGGTGGTTGAACCTGTAGAAAAGCTTTGACAGTTTGCATAGATTTGGCTTTTTCTTCCATTTTCCGTAGTATCTCCTCAGCATTAGTACCAAATAACACATCCTTTTGTAAAGGAGCATCTAATAGTTTAGCTTTCACATGATCAGGCAAGATTTGTTCCCTAAGCCAGGCATGTCTACGAATGACTGATCCTGTAACAGCAGCTCTACTTGAGGCCTCTAGGGCATCATAGCCACATTGTAAGGTGCGTTTACCCACTTGTTCTGCACTATGCATCATATCCTGCAACTCCTTCAAGTCTGGTTGTTCAGGTTGAGACATTTTATTTCTTAATTGTGATAACAGAAACTGCTGATATTTAAGCATATGAAACTGACAATTTAAGGCCCTCATGGCTAGGCTGGCCGAGGTATATACCTTTTCCCCACCTTTCTAAGGATCTTGACTCTCTTTCTGAAGGTAGTGGATTCTTAGCAGTAGAGGCCTTCATTCCCTTGGGGCCCTGAGAAATGGTTTCAGGGTCAGCATTATGGCTTTGTAAAGAAATTGGTGAGAGTTAGGAACTCTGTAGTACCTATCAGGCTTGACTGGGGCAGGAGGCAGAGAATCAGGATTAAGGCAAGCCTCCGAATAAACATCATCAAGTATGTCCAAAACAGGAGGTATCGCCAGAGGTCTGTGTTGAGGTAACAAAGAAATTCCCTAAGTCTTTTCTTGGAATCAGAAAAGTCTTGGCCTTCCCAATGGAAGTGTTCCTCAAGGTGTGCAAGGTTTCCCCAAAAGAAAAATCCTCAGGAGGAGATACAGAAGGAATGGACTGCTCTGCATCAGAATCTTCAAAAGGGGATTAAGAGTGTTCCTCTACATCAGAATGTTCTGAAAAAATGGAGCCCTGATCAGAAGAGGGAGAATCTTCCTCCACTCTGGGTCTCTTGTCTGGAGGGGGTTGAGAACCCCTGATAAGAGTAATTAAATCCTCAGCCATTTTAAGCATCTGCTTTTTAGGCATGGGGCCTGGAGATGGGCCCTGTGCAACAGGCCTCTTGGGATGCCTGGCTGATTTGGACTTAGTAAAGGCCTTAATGGAAAAGTAAGATGAGGGACTAAATACACCATGGGTGGAAGTGGACCTGTCCACATTAGGAGGCTCAACGCTCACAGTGACTTCAGTGGTTGTAGTCTGGGTCTGGGCCGAGGTACCTGCGGTCTCGGTTACAGAAGACACCGCCAAAGAAGTGTCGCCGGTAGTCCGGGACTGCATAGGCGTCTCGCTGAGAACCGGACCACGTGTAGCCGGTTTTGGCGTGGTGTCGGTGGGGACCGCGGACCTCGCGTGTCGGCCCTTGTCCTTGCGTTTTTTGGACAAAACGGTAGTCGGAGTCTCCGACGACATTTTATAATCAAAGGCTGTACCAAAAAAGTGTTGGGCGAACTCCGCCCAACGCTTAATAGTGCGTTTATTGAAAGTAGAGCAAAAGTGACAGCCCGAGACGTCGTGGTCTGGGCCTAAACAAGGTATGCAGAGGGAATGGAAATCCTTATGCGGTATTTGCTTCCCACAAGAAATACAATTGTTAACTTTTTCTGACATTGGTCTGAGGTAAGAAAAGTTTCCCCAACGGGGTACTTAGCTTTAATGAAGACTTCGGTTTCCAATTTTTCGTAAATTCAGGAGCTGGCCGACCGGCACTTGCGAACTGCTTCTGCTTCGGGCACCGCGCGGCAAAAAAGACTGGGGAAAATGGAGTCGGCTGTGTCTTGTATACCCCTGCCTCACTGACGTCAGGAAAGAAAGCGACAACAACCGACGCTGGACCTAGACTATGGAATTCGGCCGACCGAGGACCCGCCTGACTGCAGAAAACCCATCTGTGATTACTGCAGCTGTATGCACGATGAACATCAACAATATAGATGCAAATGCACTTTTGGCAACATAAACTTCACCTTCATCTAAAAGCAAATACACCACAAAGGCTTTAGAATATAGTGAAGGAAAGAGAAGTTCTAGAAGAAAAAGGGGAGATGGCATGTGGGTAACCTGGAATGCAACAGTGAATACACTCGAACATCTACATTTATGGTAAGTGTACACAACTGTACTGTGTTCTTCGTGTTTCACTGTTGCAGTCATTACATTTGGGTAGAATCCCAAAGCTATGGATGGGATGATGGAACTAAATAGCAATAGGAGCGGCTATAAGGCTCTGCAGAACTGCAGTGGCAAAGCCTGCCCTGGACTTGGAGAAGAGAGGCAAATGATAATGCTTTGTAAAAGTATGAACAGAGCTCCAAGCAGCAGCTTCTAGAATGTCTTTGGTTGGAACTCCTCTGAGAAAGGCTGCTAAGGTAGAAACAACCCTGGTGGAACGTGACCCGATTCCCTTGGGCACTGGTTTACCATGATGCAAGTAGCAGAAACGAATGTAGTGGCTTATCCACTTAGAAATAGTCTGCTTTGATATAGCCTTCCCCTCTGATCCTGCAGCAAATGCCACCAGTAGTTGCTCAGACTTTCTTAGAGATTTGGTCCTGTTTAAGAAGAATCTTAGTTGTCTGTGTACGTCCAATGAATGCAGAATCCACTCCCCCTTGTTTTGCAGATTTGGGTAAAATGTTGGCAGGTGAATAGTTTGGTTAAGAGCCACACTGGATATCACCTTAAGCATAAAGGAAGGATTGGTCCTGAGGGACACCATGTCCGGGAAAAATGTAATAAAAGGCTCCACAGCCACGAGGGCCTGTAGTTCTGAAACCCTTCTGGCTGAAGTGATTGCCAAAAGGAAAGCAGTTTTCCAAGATAAAAACTTTATACCCGCAGTAGCTGCTGGTTCAAAAGGAGGCAGGGTGAGCTTTTCCAGCACAAAATTGAGGTCCCATGCAGGAGTTGGTGATGATCTGGGAGGCCTTAAATTTGTGGCCCCTCTAAGATACTGTTTTAGCAGAGGATGAGAAAAGATGGGAGGATCCGTGCTGTAATGAGCCAAGATGGCAGAGGCATGGATTTTTTTTGAAGAAAAAGATAGGCCCTTGTCAAGCATCTCAGTCAAGTACTGTAAAATCTGATGAATATTTGGTTTTGCTGTGTCCGCTCCTTGTGCTTGGTTCCAAGCACAGAATCTCTTCCATTTATCAGCATAAGATTTTCTAGTACTTGGCCTTCTGGCTTCCAAAATGACATCCATCACAGATTTACTGAGAGGCGTTTGAATAATTACATGATCAGCCATGCTGCCAGATTTAGAGTTTGGAGCGGAGTGTGCAGAATTTGATTGCTCTGCTGAGACAGTAGATGAGGTATTTGAGGCAAGTACCAAGGAGGGAGTTGAGACACATTCCTTACAATTGGGTACCAGTGCTGGCAAGGCCAGTCCGGGGCAATTAGGATAATTTTTGTTTTTTTGTTCTGTATGACCTTTAGTAAGACCTTGGGGAGAAGAGGCAGAAGAGGAAAGGCGAAGACTGATAGGTTTTTCCAACTGAAGGATAGGGCATCCACTTTCCATGCTTGTCTGTGATAAGTCCTTGTGCAGAATTTGTCCAGTTGATAATTTTGGGGAGAGGCAAATAGATCTATGTCTGGGCTCCCCCACTTCTGTGTTATCATGCTGAAGACATGTGGATCCAGTTTCCACTCGTGAGGGTCCGTAAGATTTCTGCTTAGGTCGTCTGCCAGAGTATTTTGTTTTCCTGGCAGGAATTGAGCTTGAAGATGTACTTGGTAAGTCAAAGCTGTGTCCCACAATGCCATGGCTAGTCTGCAAAGGGGGTAGGAATGTGTACCCCCCTGCTTATGTACCACATAACTGTGGTGTTGTCCGTCTTTATCAGTAGTTGTCCTGGATGAAGTAAGTCCTTGAAGGCTGTCAGGGCATTCTGAACAGCTAGCATCTCTTTCTGGTTGATATGCAGATGCATTTGTTTTGGGCTCCATATGCCCTGAATGCATCCCCCCACCAGGTGGGCCCCCCCAAGCATAGTCTGATGTTAGTTATGTCTGTAGTTAGGGTTTGGGAGGCAGGGCGTAGAGTGAAAGATCGTCCCTTGTTCTGGTGACATGTCTCTGCCCACCAAAGAAACTCCTGTTGTAGGCAGGGAATGAGAGGAATCATCGTTTCCAGACTGGACAATGTTGACTCCATAAACTTTTTAGATACCAGTGAAGTTTCCTCATATGCAGTCTTGCATATGGAATTAGTAGAATGCCGGATGCCATGAACCCCAAAGTCTGCAGAATTTGTCTTGCAGATAACTGGGTTTTTGTTGCCATCTGTTTGAAGTATATAGTCGGTTGCCTTTGTCTGGCGCAAGGTAAGCCATCTGGGCAGTTGTATTCAAGCTTGCACCCAGGAATGTAATTTTTTGAGAGGGTACCACAGTTGTGATTTCTTTTGGTTTATTGTGTACCCTAGGCACATTAGAAGCCTTTTTACAAACGCCAGATATTGAAGAGGAATGTCCTTGTTTTTGCTTGAATGAGACAGTCGTCCAAGTAAGGATAAATTTGTATGCTTCTTTGTCTGCAAAATGCAATTACTGGTGCCAGGCACTTTGTAAAGACCCAGAGCGCAGTAGATAAGCCAAAGGGCAGTACAGAGAATTGGTAATGCATAAAACCTGTCTTGAAGCGGAGGTATCTTCTGCAAGATTCCCTTACTGGGATATGCAGGTATGCCTCTTAAGTCTAGAGTCACTAACCAAGCGTTCTTGCCCAGCATGGGCAGAAGCTGTTGTAAAGTCAGCATTTTGAATTTTGGGATGTCCAAGAACATGTTCAAAATCGATAAATCCAGTATTGGACGCCAAGCATTGTCTTTTCTGGGTACCAGGAACAGTCTTGAATAAAACCCTTGCCCTTTTTCCTGTTCTGGTACTGGTTGAATAGCCCCCATATCCATAAGGGACGTAACTTGTTTCTGAGCCTCTGCCCATTGATTTTGTGGCTGATCTGGCCAACCGTTTGGAATTTGCAAAGTATGGAAATGAAATCTGTACCCCTGGGATACTATGTTTAGTACCCACTTGTTCTGGGTAATTAACTACCAATTTTGAGCATGAAGTGCTAATTATCCCCCCAAGGGGGCTGCCAAAAGATAAGTGCTTGGTGATGGTAGAGGGAAGTCACTGAGACTGCTTACTGTAGGGCTGTGCTTTCTTTCCTCCAGATTTGGAGGTAGAGGCATTCCATTGCTTTGACCTGTAAGAAATCTGTGACTGGTATCTAGAGCCTTTTGAGCATCTGGATTTGCCTTGTGAACCTCTGTTGGACACAGGAAAGGGCCAATTTTTAGTAGGCCAGTGCCTACTGAATCTGGGTGGTTGCACTTGTATGAAATATTTTACAGTTTGCATAGATTTAGCGTTGTCTTCCATTTTCTTTAAAACCTCTGTCTGGTACAAAGTATCATGCTGTAAAGGTGCATCCAACAATTTAGCCTTAACATGATCAGGCAGATTTTGCTCCTCGAGCCAGGCATGCCTTCTAATCACAGATCCAGTAACTGCGGCCCTGCAAGAGGCCTCCAAGGAATCAATACCACATTGCAAAGTATGCTTTCCAACCTGTTCTGCTGCATGCAATAATTCCTGTAATTCTTTATTTGCCACACAATCAGAAATCAATATAATTTTCTGTTTCAATAAGCCCATAACATGCTGTTGATATTTAAGCATATGAAACTGGCAGTTTAAGGCCCTAATTGCCAAGGTTGCAGACATATAAACTTTCTTTCCCCATCTATCCATCTCCCTGGAGTCTCTATCAGAGGGGGTAGGATTTTTGGCTGTAGAGGCCTTTACACCTTTGGGACCATGTGAGATAGTTTCAGGATCAGCAGCAGGATTTTTGAATAAAAACTTGTGGGAGTCAGGAACCCTGTAATATCTGTCTGGCTTACTAGGAGCCGGAGGTGGCTCATGCGTCTTTTTTTTAGACTTAGAAGTTGTTTTGAAGCTGGCGTCGGTTTTACATAGAAATGTTGAGGCCTGAAAACACCCTCAGAAGCCGGTGCCTGCTCAGCGGGTCCGGGCCCATCCGAGGGAAAGACATCCGCGGGTACAATACTCTGAGAATCTGACGGCATACTGATCTTCGCATGGGTCTTGGTAGAGGCCTGCGACTCAAAAGTAGTGGGTATCAAGGGCTGCGAAAGCGCCTCACTGAGTACCGGCGAACCGGTGAATGGCTTAGGAGAAGCTTCGTCGGTTTTGAACCACGACTGTCTGTCTCTGTCTTTTTCTTTGCATTTTTTGTGAACGCCAGTAGTCGGATTACTATCAGACGACATTTCAGGGTAATTAAATCTGGAACCAAAATATTTTGGAGCAAAAATATACCGACACTTAATAGTGTGTTGGTTAAATCTAGCACAAAACCGACAGCAAGGCACGTTATGATCTGGGCCTAGGCAAGGAATACAGTACAAATGAAAATCCTTATGAGGCATTTGCTTCCCACAAGTAATGCAATTATTAACTTTTACTGACATCGGTAAGGAGCAAGAAAAGGTTTCCTCAAAGGGGTACTTAGCTTTAATTGAAGACCTTGGTTCTGAAACTCGAAAGCAAAAATTTCAGGAGTCGGACGACCAGCACTTGCTAACTGCTTCGGGCACCGCACGGCAAGAAAGACTGAATAAAATGGCCTCTGCTGCATGTTTTATACCCTTGACAACCTGACGTTATGGAAGAGGAGACAGCAACCGACGCAGGACTCAAGACTCTGATATTCAGGCCGACTGAGGGCAACCTGTCAGCAGATTACCCAAATGTAATGACTGCAACAGTGAAACACGAAGAACATCAGGCTGTCCCTGAGGGGGCAGGATGGCAGACTATGGCCCAGAGAAAGAGGGAGCCAGGACAGACTCTCAGGACGAGAGCATCAAGGGTCTCGAAGGAGGCGAGAGAAAGTACAGTAGTGTACACTTACCATGAATGTAGATGTTAGAGTGTATTCACTGTTGCAGTCATTACATTTGGGTTATCTGCCTGCAGGTAGCCCTCAGCCGGCCTGATTATCAAAGTCGGTTGTCGTCTCATCTTCCATGACGTCAGGTTGTCAGGGGTATAAGGCATGCAGCCGACACCATTTTTCTTGCCCCAGATGTCAAGTAACCCCATAATGGGAAGTAATTATATATAAGGTTACACCTCCAACATAAAGCAAATACACCAGAAAGCTGAAATACACTAAAACAAGAATAAAGGTATAGCCAAGAGAAGTCAGGGGGCTGGAGGAAGGGTAAAGTACAGTTGTGTACCTACCATAAATGTAGATGTTTGAGTTTATTCACTGTTGCAGTCATTACACTTGGGTTATCCTGCTGGCAAACTACCCGCAGTCGGCCTGAATTCCAAAGTCCTGGTCCGGCATTGGTTGCTGTCGCCTCTTCCCTGACGTCAGTGCGCCAGGGGTATAAAAGATGCAGCCAATGCCATTTTCTTCAGTTTTTCTTGCCCCAGATGTCAGGTGCCCCCAAAAGGGTAGGCTAAAAAAACATTGCTTATAAAAGCATGCATTAAAAAAAATAAGAAGTTATGTACCTACCATAACGTTCCATGTTAGTTGTCTTCTCTCGCCTTCTTTCTTGCTTGATGGGTTCGGAGCCGATCCTGCCCGACTCGGCACTTGCTTTAGCTCGAGAACTCCTTTTACCAGCTCGAGGCAGCCCCATATCCCATGATGCAAGGCAGGAAGTACCCAGATCTCGTTTGTTGACAAAAGGGCAATAACACCAAGCATAAACAATACTTCCAAAGGAAGAAGAAACTACAAATGGAAAAAGGACCAGGTCTAAAAGGTCTTTGGCATTATAGTTTCTTATACAAGGTCAGTCCAGGCCAGGGGGAAGGAGGGAGGGTCGCAAGAAAGAAGGCGAGAGAAGACAACTAACATGGAACGTTATGGTAGGTACATAACTTCTTAATGTTAAGTTGTCAATCTCGCCTTCATTCTTGCTTGATGGGACCGCGTCCCTAGCACCTCTATCCTGGGTGGCTCAATGGAACAAACTCTTGAGGACTGTAGAGCCAAAACTGGCTCTGTCCCTGGAGGCCAAGTCCAATTTGTAATGGGAAACAAAAGTGTGAGGAGTGGCCCAAGTGGCCGCTGCACAAATAGTGTCTAAAGGCAGTCTAGCTTGAAAAGCTGTAGAAGTAGCTAAACTCCTAGTTGAATGTGCTTTAGGTTTTGAGCACAGCTGTTTTCCCCTGATCGTATAAATTTCAGTGATGACCAAGAAAGCCATCTGGACAAAGTCACTTTAGAAACAGGAAGGCCCTTTTTATTATCCGCATAGGAGACAAAAAGTTGATCAGATTTTCTAAATTTTTTTGTTCTGTCCAAATAATATCTAAGCTGACGGTGGACATCAAGATAATGTAGTTTTGTTCAGCTCTATCTGAATAGTTGGGAAAAATACAGGAGATCAATAGATTGATTCAGATTGTTTTTGAAGCGACCTTAGGTAAAAGGATGGATTAGTTCTCAAAGATACTCTGTCTTTGTGAAAAATCAAATAGGGGGTCGAACCGAAGAGCATGAAGTTCAGACACCCTCCTGGCAGATGTAATAGCCACTAGGAATAACGTTTTCCAAGAAAGATATTTCATGGAACAAGAAACAGCTGGCTCAAAGGGGAAGAATCAAGGATGTCAGCACTAAATTTAGATCCCACTGAGGAGGAGGATTCCTGATTGGAGGCTTTAGTAGGAAAATCCCTTTCAAAAGGCCCTGCAGAGTCTATGGGACATAATATTATGATCTGCTATCCCGACATGAAAATTAGAAATAGCAGCCAACTGAACTCTGACTGTGGAAGAAGAGGAGCCTGCATGGAAAATCTCTGCTAAGAAGTCCAGAACTGCCTGAACAGGGGCAGTAAAAGGATCAATATTTTGGGCTTTAGCCCAATAAGAGAAACGTTTCCATTTGCTTGTGTAAATCCTCCTGGTAGAGGATTTTAGTGAAGTTACTATGATATCTCTAACTGGGTTAGAGATCAAAGGAAGCCTGGCTAAGGAAGGAAGTGGAGCAACCATGCTGTGAGGTTGAGAGAAGGGATTGACTGGTGCAGCTGACCGGATTGGTGAATCAGTAGATCTGGCACTGGGTCCAGATGCCACGGCTGCACCAAAAGGTGATGATGGAGGAACGGAACCAAACTTGTCGAGGCCAGTAAGGGCAATGAGAATCAATTTGGCTCTCAAACGGTAGCTTTCTGGATCACCTGAGGGATCAGAGGAAATGGAGGGAAGGCATAAAGAAGTCCCTGGGGCCAATCCTGGGTCAGAGCGTCTCTGGGGGGATGGCCTGACAGAGGGAAGAGGCTGAAGAAGTCTGGACATTTGCTGTTTTGGGGAGTAGCAAAAAGATCGCAACATGGACGACCCCATTCCAGAAAAATCTCTTCCGCTACGGATTGTTTGAGAGACCACTGTGAGGCATGAGAATAGCTCTGCTCAATCTGTCCGCTATAATGTTGGTTTTCCCAGGGATATGCGTTGCTACCAGAAACCGATGAGAGGAGATCGCCCATTGCCAAAGTCTGAGCGCTTCGACACAAGGGTAGGACTTGGTTCCGCCCTGTTTGTTGATATACCACACTACAGACATGTTGTCTGTGTGGACTGCAATTGTCCCTACGGGAAGAAAGTCGTTGAGGGCTTGCAACGTTAAAAGCACTGCTCTCATCTCCAGGACATTTATGTGCAGATGGTACTCGAGCGGTTGCCACGCCCCATGAACCATCCTGCCCTGATAATGACCCCCACCCGATCAGGGAGGCATCCGTGGTGACAGTGGCTATCGGGACGGAGGTACAAAGCACCTGCCTTGGTGAAGCTGAAACGTTGTGATCCACCAAGCAAGATGTTCTTTGAATGCTTGTGTCACCTGAATCTGGTGTCGCATTGGGAGTTGCTGGTATGACCACTGTGTGAACAGCATCCACTGAAAGAGGCGCAGGTAGAATCGAGGCAGAGGAAGAATAGTGATGGCCGCAGCTATAAGACCTAATACCTTTAGAACCATTCTGGCCTGTACCTTTTGCTGGCCAGAATGATCCTGACATGAGTTTGAATGTCTGAAACTCTTTGTTCTGTAAGGGTAGCTGACATCCGAACAGTGTTTAAGTTTGCGCCTATGAAGGTAATAGACTGGCAGGGCGATAAGGATGACTTTTGTAGTTGACTGAGATGCCCAAATGAGAACAAAGGTCTATTGTGTAATCCCTGGCTTGTATAAGCTGATGCCTGGTGGTGGCTGACAGGAGCCAGTCGTCGAGATACGGAAACACCTGGAATCCTTGACGTCTCAGGTGAGCCGTGACCACTGCCATGCATTTGGTGAACACTCTGGGGCTGTAGTGAGACCAAAGGGCAGGGCTCTGAACTGGAAATGACTGGACCCCAGCCAGCGGAGAAATCTCCTGGAGCGTCTGTGAATTTTGATGTGATAGCATCCTGAAGATCTATTGAGCACATCCAGTTGTCCTTCTGTAAGAAGGGCAGAATTGACTGAAGAGTGACCATTCGAATCTTGTCTTCCTGACAGACTTGTTGAGTCTGCTGAGGTCCAATATTGGTCTCCAGTCTCCGCCTTTTGGGGACCAAAAGAACCTTGAGTAGATTCCGGCTCTGAATGGTCTATTGTGACTGGCTGAATGGCTCTTTTTGCAGTAGTTTTGCGATCTCTAACTCTGCAATGTCCCTTAGACCGGTGGTACATCTGGAAGGGAACTTGAGGGGAAGGGACTTTCCTCGAAAGGAATTATGTAACCCTTGGATATGATCGACTGTACCCATCTGTCTTGAGTGAGGGAATGCCAGGCTTCTGGGTACAGTGATAGTCTTCCCGACTGCCTCCAAGGAGGGACAGCCGGGCAACACCTCAGGGATGCTGAAAGGGCTGCTCAGGAAGAGACTCCCTGTTGCCCTGGTTCTTCGGACCCCTCTGCCTCTAGAGCGCGTCTGTTGTTGTTACCCCTCTGCCCCTAGGGGTAAACTGACCACGTGAATCCGGCGTGACTCCTTGGGATTTACGGAACCACATCTTCCCACCCTTCTGTCCTTTGGGATAAGGCCTAGAAGGGGTGGAAAACGGACTCCAACAGCAGAAAGAGTCTTGCCGTCCTGCTCACACCTGGTCAAGGTCTCCTTCACCTGAGGGCCAAACAAAGCTGACCCATCAAAGGGAGAATTTGTGAAGGACGCCTTAAAGGGATCCATAAAATCACATAGCCGCATCCAGGCTTGGCGCCTAAGAGCCACACCTGTGCCTGCGGCTCTACTCTCCATCAGCAGCATAAGATATTAGCCGCATGGAGGAGTTAGCAATGGAATTGAGGGTTCCTAGCTGCGAAGCAATCTTTTCTTGGGCCCCTGCAGCTGTAGGATCCTGAACTACTTCTCCCAGCTCCTTCAGGATATCTCTGGAGTCTGGTGAAGTGACAAAGATAATTCAGCGAACGATAGCAAAGGTCGCTGAGGAAAACATCCGCTTGCCACCTATCCATGGTCCTAGAGTCCTTATTAGGAGGATGGGCACGGAAGGATCTGCAAGTTCCTTTTGGTGGCCGCAGCCACCACCATGGCATCAGCGGGACACCCTTTGTAAGGAATTGTTTGTCACTAGGGGCAGTTATAAATTTAGAAGGCCTCCTAGGGACTGGCTCTACAGAGTCAGGAGCTGTCCACGCCTTCGTGCTATAACCTGCATAAGGGGTCGAAGGCGGAGACACCCAGGAGGTGGAGGGCCGAGATCCAAACGCCTCTAGGTATACTGACTCATCCTCAGAGGGATTGTTGGAGGCCAATTTCCCCTCTGTTTCAGAAGTTCTAGGATGTCTGAGAAGGAGACATCCTCAGAGGGGATCTAGGGATCCCTCTGACTCATCAAAGTCTGTATCAAGTGACAGACTCAGGGAGTCTACATGCTTCCTCTTACAAGTCCTCTTCCTAGGAGGATCTCCCGAAACATCAGGAGAATCCTCGAAGAGGGGAAATTCCCAATGGGGAAACCTGAGGCGGAGGATCTCTGGGTCCTGTAGCAAGAGAAGTGGCAGAGATGTCAACAGGTACAATAGAGGGAGGAGCTACGGAAGAGACTGCTGACTGATACCAGTGGCCAGTACACTCTTCATCACCTCGAATGCTCCCCTCCCAGGCAGGTCCGAGACCCCCAAGAGCTAGGAACTCCAGGGCCACCGAAGGGAAGTCTCCGAGGCAGATGTCGGAGCCGAGCTCACCAAGGCCGAGGCTCCAAGGGGAAGAGCGGGTTCGGACAAGGGTCCGATGCCACTCACCCCTCAGAGGAGACCATGGAAGCCCGACCACCGAATCCCTCTAAGGAAGAGGAGATAAGAGTAGGGGCTGAAGGAACAGAAGGGGTATCCGTCCTCCAGCCGTAGCAGTAACCCTGCCCGAAGACTCCAACTCCAAACTCTGGGGTAGAGTTGAAGGAGGAACTGTAACGGGGTGTGGACCAACAGTCGCCTGCTGAGACGGACTGTGTAGCATTTGGGCCAGTACCTGTGACTTGAGCAATCTACTGACCACTCTCTAGGTCATGGTCTGACAACCTGGATGACCTTGAAGATCGGCTCCGATGGCTCCGCCCGATAGAAGAGGGAGGCCGGAGCGAAGTATCGGCTCCAAGGAAGGAGACCTCGACCTCTTCCTGGAATGGGTCACCGGAGCCGATATTATTGATCCTGTCGGCACCAATTTCTCGGAGCCGCAGAAAGCCTCGATCGGCTCCCGGAGCCGATACAGCCACCAAGTAACGGTGTCGGAGCCGATCGGAGCCGACACCGATGCCTGTGCCACATGGGTGTCGGAGCCGATCGGAGCCGACACCGATGCCACGGGTGTCGGAGCCGGTCGGAACCGACCCCACAGTGGTCAGAGATTCGGCGCCGATAGCCATCGGCGCTTAGCAGATCAGAATCGGCTCCAGCCGAGCGATCTCGACTCTAAGCGAGTCGGAGCCGAGGCCACAGGCTTAGTAACAGAAGCCTGGGTCTTGGCAGATTTTGTTGATTTTTGTGGGTCCGACTTGCCGGAGAGCCCTCCGACTTAAGAAGACCCCTCAGAATCAACTTATTCCTTCTCTCCTGCAGGACTCTCTGGCTGAAGGAGTGACAAATAGCACAGGAGTCCTGCAGGTGAAGAGGGCCTAAACAGTACAGGCAAGAAGTGTGACCGTCTGTCAGAGACATCTTCTGACAGCACGAGTCACACTTCTTAAAACCTGAAACCCTCTCTTAGACATGGTGCCCAAAAACACACACACACCAGTCCAATTAAATTAAATTAATCCCAAAAGGGATATAGTAAAAAATAAACCAACACACACCCTAACAGGGGGATGGGAAAGGAAATTAACTGACTAAAAATTTAAAAGAGACAGGGATTTCTGTCAGAAAAATTAAGTTTAAAGTTAAACTATCAAAAATAAAAGGGTTTTAAGTAAAAGGGGCTTAAAAGTCACAAAGTGAATTACTTACCAGGAGCTGGTAAAGAGAAGACCTCCCAAGCGAGCGGCGAGATCTGGGTACTTCCTGCCTTGCATCATGGGATATGGGGCTGCCTCGAGCTGGTAAAAGGAGTTCTCGAGCTAAAGCAAGTGCCGAGTCGGAGCCGAGGGATCGGCTCCGAACCCATCAAGCAAGAATGAAGGCGAGATTGACAACTTAACATCAATACCTTCATCTACAAGGAAATACACCACACAGGTTGTAAAGGATAGAGAAGTAAGAGAAGTCCCAGCAAAGAAAAAGGGATGGTGGGTGGGTAACCTGGACTGCAACAGTGAATACACTCGAACATCTACATTTATGGTAGGTACACAACTGTACTATGTTCATCGTGTTTCACTGTTGCAGTCATTACACTTGGGTTGAATCTCAAAGCTGAGGTTGGGCGGCTGGGTCTAAATAGAATTAGGAGTGGCTATAAGGCCATGCAGAACTGCAGTGGCAAAGCCTGCTCTGGATTTAGAGTAAAGAGGTAAGTGGCAGTGCTTAGTAAAAGTGTGCAATGAAGTCCAAGTTGCAGCCTCCAAAATATCCTTGGTTGGTACTCCTCTGAGGAAGGCTGCTGAGGTGGCTGCTGCCCTGGTAGAATGTGGTCTAATGCCCTTAGGCATTGACTTGCCATGTTGTGAATAGCAGAAACGAATGCAGTGTCCTATCCATTTTGAAATGGTCTGCTTTGAGATAGCCTTCCCTTGTGATCCTGCAGCATATGCCACTAAAAGTTGCTCAGTCTTTCTGAAAGCTTTAGTTTTGTCCAAGTAGAAGAGTAGCTGTCTATGTATGTCCAAAGAATGCAGAAGTCTCTCCCCTTTATTCTGTGGGTTTGGGAAAAAAGACAAATGAATGGTTTGGTTAAGAGCCACACTGGACACTACCTTAGGCATAAATGTCGGATTTGTCCTTAGAGAAACCCTTTCCAGATGGAAGATAATAAAAGGTTCCACAGCCATTAATGCCTGTAACTCTGAGACTCTTCTTGCTGAAGTTATTGCTAGGAGCAGAGCTGTTTTCCATGATAAAAATTTTATCTCAGCTGTATTGGCTGGCTCGAAAGGAGGTAGTTTGAGTTTTTCCAAGACAAAATTGAGGTCCCATGCAGGTATTGGCGCTCTCCTTGGAGGTCTTATGTTTTTGGCCCCCCTGAGGAACTGCCTAAGCAATGGATGCGAAAAAATAGGTGGGTCTGTATTGTAGTGAGCTGAAATGGCAGAGGCATGGATCTTAATTGATGAGAAGGATAGGCCTTTGTCCAGCATCTCAGTTAGATATTGTAAAATCTGAGGAATATTTGGAACAAGCGTGTCAATTCCTTGTGCCTGGTTCCAAGCACAGAATCTCTTCCATTTTTCTGCATAAGATTTTCTGGTGCTGAGCCTCCTGGCCTCCAAAATAACATCCATAACCGCTTTAGAGAGAGGTGTATTCTGAATGGTTACACTATCCGCCATGCAGCTAGATTTAGGGTTCTGCGTTGGCTGTGCAGGATCGGATTGTTTTGTTGGGTCAGTAAATGAGGAATTTGAGGCAATGTCCAGGCTGGGCCTTGGGACAAGCTCCTTAGGACTGGGTACCAGTGTTGGCGTGGCCAATATGGGGCAATTAGTATCATTTGTGGCTTCTCTTGCCTGACCTTTAGGAGTACCTTGGGGAGGAGAGGCAGTGGTGGAAAGGCATATGCTGTAAGGTTGTTCCAGCTGAATGACAAGGCATCCACTTTCCATGCTTGTTTGTGATAAGTCCTTGTGCAGAATCTTTGAAGTTGGCAGTTGTGAGGGGAGGCAAAAAGATCTATGTCTGGACATCCTCATTTCCTTGTTATGCTGAAGATTTGTGGATCTAGTTTCCACTCATGAGGATCCATGAGGTTTCTGCTTAGTTCGTCTGCCAGAGCATTTGTTTTTCCTGGCAGGAATTGTGCTTGCAGGTGTACTTGGTAGGTCAATGCTGTGTTCCACAAAATCATGGCTTGTCTGCAGAGGGGGTAGGAATGTGTGCCCCCCTGCTTGTTTATGTCCCACATAACTGTGCTGTTGTCCGTCTTTATCAGCAGCTGTCCTGGATGAAGTAGGTCCTTGAAGGCTGTCAGGGCATTTTGTACAGCTAGCATCTCTTTTTGATTGATGTGAAGATGCCTTTGGCTTGGGGGCCATGTGCCCTGAATACATTTTCCTGCCATGTGGGCCCCCCCAGGCATAATCTGATGAGTCTGTTGTTAGTGTTTGCCTGGCTGTGGGTAAAGTGAATGGCTGTCCCTTGTTGTAGTGACATGCCTGTGCCCACCATCGAAACTCCTGTTGCAGGCAGGGAATGAGTGAAATTAATGATTCCAGGCTGTGGCAATGTTGAGTCCAAATACTTTTTAGATACCATTGTAGTTTCCTCATATGCAGTCTTGCGTATGGAATTAGCTGAATGCAGGAGGCTTTGTAGCCCAGAGCCTGCAAAATTTTTCTTGCAGATAACTGGGTCTTTGTTGCCATGCTTTTGAAGTAAGAAGTCAGTTGCCTTTGTTTGTCTGGCGTGAGATAAGCCATCTGGGCAGTTGTATTTAAGCTTGCACCCAGGAATATTATCTCTTGAGAGGGTACTAGTTTTGATTTCTTTTCGTTTACTGTGTACCCTAGGCAAAATAGTAATCTTTTTACAAACGCCAGATGCTTTAGTAGAATGTCTTTGATCTCTGCTTGAATACGGCAGTCGTCCAAGTAGGGATATATTTGAATTCCTCTTCGTCTGCAAAATGCAATTACTGGTGCCAGGCATTTTGTGAAGACCCTGGGCACAGTAGATAAGTCAAAGGGCAGTGCAGTGAATTGGTAGTGCATTGAGCCAGCTATGAATCTGAGGTATCTTCTGCAAGATTGTCTGATTGGGACATGCAGGTATGCCTCTGAGGTGCAAAGTTACAAGCCAAGCCTTCTTGCCCAGCATGGGCAGAAGCTGATGCAGAGTCAACATTTTGAAATTCGGAACGTCCAGAAAAGTATTTAGAATAGACAGGTCCAGAATTGGTCTCCATGCTTTGTCCTTTCTTGGTACTAAGAAAAGTCTCGAGTAAAATCCTTGTCCCTGCTCTTGTTGTGGCACTGGCTGAATAGCCCTCATGTCCATGAGAGATGAAACTTGTTTTTGTGCCTCTGCCCATTGATTGTGTGGCAGGTCTGGCATACCTTTTGCCTTTGGAAGGGTGTGAAAGTGGAACCTGTAGACCTGAGAGACTATATTTAGGACCCATTTGTCCTGGGTGATCGTGTGCCAATTTTGTGAAAAAAGTCCTAGCTTTCCCCCTAAGGGTGCTGCCAAAATATAACTGCTTGGCATTGGCAGAGGGAAGTCATTGGGACTGTTTCCTATATGGCTGTGACTTGTCTTCTCCGCTATTGGAGGTAGAAGCACCCCATTGTTTGGGCCTGTATGAACCCTGGGGGCTGTTGTCTGCTTCTAGGGCGTCTGTATCTGCCTCTTTGTGGCCTGTCTGACACGGGAAAGGACCAATTCTTAGAAGGCCAGTTCCTGCTAAATCTGGGTGGCTGTACCTGTAAGAAATCCTTCATTGTCTGCATATATTTAGCTTTATCCTCCATTTTCTTCAACACCTCTTCTGCCTTAACACCAAACAAAGTATCATGCTGCAATGGAGCATCCAATAATTTTGCTTTAACATGATCAGGCAGAGTCTGTTCCTTTAACCAAGCATGCCTTCTAATAACAGAACCTGTTACAGCGGCCTTGCAAGAGGCCTCCAGTGAATCATAACCACATTGCAAAGTATGTTTTTCCAACTTGTTCAGCTGCATGCCATAAATCCTGCAATTCCTTGTTCTCAAAACATTTAGAATTTGTCAACATTTTCTGTTTTAACAGAGACATTAAGTAATGCTGATATTTAAGCATATGAAACTGACAATTTAAAGCCCTTACAGCCAAGGTAGCAGAAGTGTAAACTTTTTTCCCCCATCTGTCCAGTGCCCTAGAATCTCTATCTGAGGGGACAGTGTTTTTTTGCAGTAGCAGCCTTGACCCCTTTGGGACCCTGAGAAATAGTTTCTGGGTCAGCAGCAGGGTTTTTATATAGAAATTTATGAGACTCTGGAACCCTGTAGTATCTGTCTGGCTTAACAGGCGCAGGAGGTAAAGAGTCAGGAGACAGGCCGGACTCAGAAAATACATCTACAATGTCTAGAACAAGTGGAATAGCAAGAGGTCTGCGCTGAGGTAGAAGAAGAAAGTCTCTGAGCCTTTTCTTAGAATCTGAATAATCTTGGCTCTACCAGTGGAAATGCTCCCTCATGGTATGCAGGGTTTCCCCAAATGAGTAATCCTCAGGAGGAGAAGCTGAATGAATAGATTCTTCAGCATCAGAATCCTCATAGGGAGGAATAGAGTATCCCTGTTCTGAAGAGGGGTCAGAGGAGATGGAAACCTGAGCAGAGGAATCATATTCAGTATCTTGCCTAGGCCTCATCAGGAGGGGGATGGGAACCCCTGATCAAAGTAATTAGGTCTTCAGCCATTTGGAGCATCTGCTTCTTGGGCATGGAAGTCTGTCCTAGCGATTGCTGTACTTGTTTCCTTGTCTTTAAAACTGTTTTAGTCTTTGTCTTGGATGCTGAAGTTGGCTTGATATAAAGCTGTGTAGGTCTGAAAACACCCTCAGAAGCAGATGCCTGCTCAGCAGCTCCGGACCCATCTGAGGGATTAGTTTCCGAAGGCCCAATACCTAGAGGTACGTCAGGGAAGAGGCGACAGCAACCGACGCCGGACCAGGATTTTGGAATTCAGGCAGACTGCGGTAGCCTGCCAGCAGGATAACCCAAGTGTAATGACTGCAACAGTAAAACACGATGAACACCCAGGACTGAAACCGTGAATACACCCTAACATCTACATTTATGGTAAGTGTACACAACTGTACTATGTTCTTCATGTTTCACTGTTGCAGTCATTACATTTGGGTAGATTCCCAAAGCTACGGAAGGGAGGAGGAAGTTAGACAGCATTAGGACCAGCTATTAAGCCCTGCAAGACTGCAGTGGCAAAACCAGCTCTGGATTTAGAAAAAGAGGCAAGTGGTAATGCTTGATGAAGGTATGTACTCAGCTCCAGGTAGCAGCTTCTAGGATGCCCCTGGTGGAATGTGAGAAAGGCTGTAGGGGTAGATGCAGCCCTGGTGGAATGTGATCTTATCCCCAAGTGAGGTAGGTTTTCCATGGTGCTTATAGCAGAAATGAATGCAACAACCTATCCACTTAGAAATGGTTTGCTTTGAAATGGCCTTCCCCTCTGCCCCTGCAGCAAAGGCAACTAGCAGCTGTTCAGTTTTTATGAGAGGCTTAGTCCTGTCCAAATAAAATCTAAGTTATCTGTGTATGTCCAAAGAGTGCAGTAATCATTCTCCTTTGTTTTGTGGATTAGGAAAAAAAGGTTGGCAAATGAATAGACTGATTAAGTGCCACACTGGATACCACCTTGGGCATAAAGGAAGGATTGGTCCTGAGGGACACCCTGTCTGCATGGAAAATGATGATGGGCTCCGCTGCTATGAGGGCCTGTAATTCAGACACTCTTCTTGCTGAAGTGATGGCTAGAAGAAAGGCTGTTTTCCAAGAAAGGAATTTCAACTCTGCAGTTGCAGCTGGCTCAAAAGGAGGAAGAGTGAGCTTTTCCAATACAAAGTTAAGGTCCCAGGCTGGAGTAGGGGCTCTCCTGGGTGGTCTTAAATTTTTGGCCTCTGAGGAATTGCTTCAGCTGGGGGTGAGAGAAGAGGGGTGGCTCAGTACTATAATGTGCAGAAATGACTGAGGCATGAATTTTAATTGAAGAGAAGGAAAGGCCCTTGTGAGCATCTCTGTTAAGTATTGGAAGAATATGTGGTAAGCTGGGCACTGTTGAGCCCATCCCCTGAGTCTGGCTCCAGAAACAGTATCTTTTCCACTTTTCAGCATAGGATTTTCTAGTACTAGGCCTCCTTGCCTCCAGAATGACGTCTAGCATCTGCTTACTGAGGGATGTTATTGGAGAGCTCAGGGAATTAGCCAGGCTGCAAGGGTCAGGGTTTGAAGCTGGGAGTGCAGAATCTGGCCCTCCTGCTGCAATCAGTATTGTCCTTGGTTTGTCCGGTTTGATCTTTAGCAGAACTTACGAAAGGAGAGGCAGAGGGGGAAGACATAAACTGAGAGGCTTTCCCAGGTGAAGGACAGGACATCCACTTTCCAAGCTTGAGTGTGGGAAGTCCTTGTGCAGAATTTGTCCAACTGGTAGTTCTGAGAGGAGGCAAACAGGTCTATCTCTGGGTTCCTCCCATTTGTTTCTCAAAATGTTGAATATCTTTGGTTCCAGTTTCCACTCGTGTGGGTCCATGAGATTTCTGCTTAGGTCATCTGTCAGTGAATTTAGCTTGCCTAGCAGGAATTGAGCTTGTAGGTGCATTTGGTAGCTTCAAGGCTGTGTTCCACAGAGCCATGGCTAGTCTGCAGAGAGGATACGAGTGGGTTCCCCCCTGCTTTATGTACCACATGACAGTGGTGTTGTCTGTCTTTACCAATAATTGTCCTGGAAGAATGTGGTCCTTGAAGGCCGTCAGGGAATTCTGTACAGCTAACATTTCTTTTTGACTGATTATGCAGGTGCATCTGACTTTGGTTCCATTTGCCCTGAATGTACTGTCCTGCCAAGTGAGCCCCCCCATGCATAGTCTGATGCGTCTGTTGTTAGGGTTTGGGCAGCAGGGAGTAGAGTGAATGGCAGTCCATTGTTGTGGTAGCAGGCATCTACCCACCAAAGGAACTCTGTCTTTATACAAGGAACGATAGGAATCATTGATTCCAGGTCCTGAGAATGTTGACACCATAGGCTTTTTAGATACCACTGTAGTTTCCTCATATGCAGTCTTGCATATGGAACTAGTACAATGCAAGAGGCCATGAACCCCAGGGCTTGCAGGATTTTCCTTGCAGATAGCCGGGTCTTTGTGGCCAGTAGTTTGAAGTAGGCTGTCAAACTTGTTTCTCTGGCGTAAGGTAAGCCATCTGGGAAGTTGGTTCAAGCTTGCTCCCAGGAATACAATTTGTTGGCAGTGCATTAGATGAGATTTCTTTTCGTTTATGGTGTACCCCAGTGAGGTTAGAAGTTTCCTTACAAATGCCAGACAATTCAGTGGCATGTCCTGGCTTTTGGCCTGAATTAGACAATCGTTCAGGTATGGGCATATCTGAATATTTCTTTGCCTGCAAAATGCAATGACTGGAGCTAGGCACTTTGTGAATACCCTGGGCGCAGTAGATAAGCCAAAGGGAAGTGCAGAGAACTGATACTGCATGTAGTCTGCTCTGAAGAGTAGGTATTTCCTGCAAGATTCTCTTATTGGAATGTGCAGGTAAGCTTTCTTTAAGTCTAAGGTTGCCAACCAGGCATCTTTGCCTAGCCTAGGAAGCAGCTGACAAAGTGTTAGCATTTTGAATTTTGGGATTACCAAAAAGGTGTTTAGAATAGAGAGGTCTAGGAAAGGACGCCTGGAGCTGTCTTTTCTGGGTACCAGGAAAAGTCTCGAGTAAAAACCTTGTCCCCTTTCTTCTGCTGGGACAGGTTGAATAGCCCTGATACTTAGAAGAGAGAGAACCTGCTGTTGAGCCTCTGCCCACTGATTTGGGGGTAGGTCTGGCCCAACCGTTTGGGGTTGGTAAGGTGTAAGGTGTGGAAGTGGAATCTGTACCCTTGGGAAACTATATTTAAAACCCATCTGTCCTGGGTAATGAGTTCCAAGTTTTTTGCATGCAGGGCGATCTTTCCCCCTAAGGGAGCAGTCAGTTGAGCAGGGCTTGGACGGGTAAAGGTTAAGTCATTGCTTCACTTTTCCATGGGGGGGGGGGGGGGGTTCTTACTACTTTACAGTTTTGGAAGTGGGAGCCCCATACTGCTTAGGCCTGTGAGTACCTTGAGACTGTAGTCTAGGTGGGTCTGCTGTCCCTGGGTTTGGACTGAGAAGGCCTGGAAGAGGCAAGAAAGGACCAATTTTAGAAGGCTAATGCCTACTAAATCTGGGAGGCTGTACTGGCAGGAAATATTTTAAGAGTTTGCATGGATTTAGCTTTTTCCTCCATCTTTTTAAGAACATCTTCTGCTTTGTTGACAAACGGGCAGTCTTGGTTTAAGGGAGCATCCAGTAAATTAGCTTTAACATGATCTGGCAAATTTTGCTCCTTAAGCCAAGCATGCCTTCTAAGAACAGACCCAGTGACAGCAGCCCTGCAAGATGCTTCTACAGAGTCAAAACCACATTGCAAAGTATGTTTACCAACTTGTTCAGCAGAATGCATTATATCCTGTAATTCTTTATTTTCAGCACAGTCAGGAATCAACATCATTTTCTGTTTAAGTAGTCCCATAATATGCTGCTGATACTTTAACATATGAAACTGGCAGTTTAAAGCCCTAATGGCCAAAGTAGCATAAGTGTATACCTTCTTACCCGATCTGTCCAAGGCCCTGGAATCTCTATCACAAGGGGTAGGAATGTTGGCAGTAGTAGCCTTAATGCCTTTAGGTCCCTGGGAAATGGTCTCTGGGTTCAGAGTAGGATTCTTGAAGAGGAACTTGCGAGAGTCAGGTACTCTGTAATACCTGTCAGGTTTTCTGGGAGCCGGAGGTAAAGTGTCGTGGGCCAGGCTAGATTCCAAGAAGGCATCATATACAATGTCCAGAAAGTACAGTTGTGTACACTTACCATAAATGTAGATGTTCGAGTGTATTCACTGTTGCAGTCATCACATTTGTGTTATCTGCTTGCAGTAGCCCTCAGTCGGCCTGATTATCAAAGTCTTTGGTCCTGCGTTGGCTGCTGTCTCATCTTTCATGACATCAGTCAAATAAAGCATGTAGCCGATGCCATTACATCAGTTTTTCTTGCCCCAATATTGGGAAGCAAATATATATATGCAAGGTTATACCTCCAACAAAAAAACAAATACATCAAAAAGCTTTTAAGCATAGTAAAGGAGAACAGAGGTATAGCCAAAAGAAGTCAGGGGGGCTGGAGGGAGGTTAACCAGGACTGCAACAGTGAATACACTCTTAACATCTACATTTATAGTAAGTGTACACAACTGTACTATGTTCTTCGTGTTTCACTGTTGCAGTCATCACATTTGGGTAGATTCCCAAAGCTAAGGATGGGAGGAGGAATTTAGACAGCATTAGGACCAGCTATAAGGCCTTGCAAGACTGCAGTGGCAAAGCCAGCTGTGGATTTAGAGAAAATTGACAAATGGTAATGCTTGGTGAAAGTATGTACAGAACTCCAGGTAGCAGCTTCTAGGATGTCCCAGGTAGGGACACCTCTGAGAAAGGCTGTAGAGGTAGATGCAGCCCTGGTTGAGTGTGATCTTATCCCCTGTGGGATAGGTTTTCCATGGTGCTTATAGCAGAAATGAATGCAATGGCCTATCCATTTAGAAATGGTTTGCTTTGAAATGGCCTTCCCCTCTGCCCCTGCAGCAAATGACACCAGCAGTTATTCAGATTCCCTTTGAGGTTTAGTCCTGTCCAAGTAAAATCTAAGTTGTCTGCACACATCTAAGGAGTGCAGTATCCGTTCCCCTTTGTTCTGTGGATTAGAAAAGAAGGTTGGCAAATGAATGGAGTGATTAAGAGCCACACTGGATATTACCTTAGGCATGAAGGAGGGATTGGTCCTGAGGGGACACCCTATCCGCATGAAAGATGATGAAAGGCTCCACTGCCATAAGGGCCTGTAATTCACATACCCTTCTTGCTGAAGTGATTGCTAAAAGGAAGGCTGTTTCCGAAGAAAGGAATTTTAACTCTGCTCTTGCAGCTGACTCAAAAGGAGGTAGAGTGAGTTTTTCCAATACAAAGTTAAGGTCCCAGGCTGGAGTTGGGACTCTCCTGGGTGGACTTAAGGTTTTGGCCCTCTGAGGAACTGCTTGAGCAGTGGATGAGAGAAGAGGGGTGGTTCTGTGTTGTAATGAGCTGAAATGGCTGAGGCATGAACTTTGATGGAGGAAAAAGAAAGGCCCTTGTGAAGCATTTCAGTTAAGTATTGAAGAATCTGAGGTAAACTGGGCGCTGCTGTACCCATCCCTTGAGTTTGGCTCCAGGAACAGAATGTTTTCCATTTTTCAGCATACGAATTTCTAGTACTAGGCCTCCTTGCCTCCAAAATGACATACAACACTTATTTACTGAGGGATGATAACAGTAATTAGGTAATTAGCCAGGCTGCCAGGATCAGGGCTTGAAGTTGAGGATGCAGAATCTGGCCCTCCTGCTGGGACAGCAGGGTAGGGGTCTGAGACAGGTGCCATGGAGCCAGCAGTGACACACTGTGTGCAAGAGGGGCTACCAGTGTTGGCGTAGCCAGTCTGGTGCAATCAGTATAGTCCTTGATTTGTCCCGTTTGATCTTTAGTAGTACTTTGGAGAGGAGAGGCAGAGGAGGAAAGGCATAAACTGATAGATTTTTCCAGTTGAAGGACAGGGCATCCACTTTACAAGCTTGTTTGTGGGGAGATCTTGTGCAGAATTTGTCCAATTGGTAGTTCTGGGGGGAGGCAGACAGGTCTATAACTGGGCTCCCCCATTTGTTCATCAACATGTTGAAGGCCTTTGGTTCCATTTTCCACTCGTGTGGGTCCATGAGATTTCTGCTTAGTTTGTCTGCCAGTGTATTTAGCTTTCCTGGCAGGAATTGCGTCTGTATATGCACTTGGTAGCTCAAGGCTGTGTTCCACAAAGCCATGGCTAGTCTGCAGAGGGGTTATGAATGAGTACCCCCTCTGCTTGCTTATGTACCACATAAAAGTGGTGTTGTCCGTCTTTACCATTAATTGTCCTGGAAGAATGTGGTCCCTTGAAGACTGTCAGAGCATTCTGTACAGCTAACATATCTTTTTGCTTGATATGCAGGTGCATTTGACTAGGGCTACATTTGCCCTGAATGCACTTCCCTGCCAGGTGAGCCCCCCCCATGCATAGTCTGATGAGTCTGTTGTTAGGGTTTGGGCAGTAGGGGTTAGAGTGAATGGTAGTCCCTTGTTTTGGTGGCAGGCCTCTGCTCACCAAAGGAACTCTTAACTGTAGGCAAGGTATGATAGGAATCATTGCTTATAGATCCTGAGAATGTTGACACCATAGGCTTTTTAGATACCATTGTAGTTTCCTCATATGCAGTCTTGCATATGGAATTAGGAGAATGTAGGAGGCCATGAACCCCAAGGCATGCAGGATTTGCCTTGCAGATAGCAGGGTTTTTGTGGCCATTACTTTGAAGTAAGTTGTCAAATGAATTTGTTTCTCTGGCGTGAGGAAAGCCATCTGGGAAGTTGTGTTCAAGCTTGCTCCCATGAATATAATTTGTTGACAGGGTACCAGATGTGATTTCTTTTCGTTTATGGTGTACCCCAGACAAGTTAGCACCTTTTGTACAAATGCCAGATGATTCAAAGTATGTCCTGGCTTTCTGCCTGAATTAGACAATCGTCCAGGTATGGGTATATTTGAATATTTCTTTGCCTGCAAAATACAATGACTGGAGCTAGGCACTTTGTGAATACCCTGCGCGCAGTAGAAAAGCCAAAGGGCAGTGCAGAGAAAGTACAGTTGTGTACACTTACCATAAATGTAGATGTTCGAGTGTATTCACTGTTGCAGTCATTACATTTGGGGTAATCTGCTGGCAGGTTGCCCTCAGTCGGCCCGATTAACAAAGTCTTGGGTCCTGCGTCGGTTGCTGTCCCTTCCTCCATGACGTCAGGTTGTCAGGGGTATAAAACATGCATCAGACGCCATTATATCAGTTTTTCATGCCCCAGATGGGGAGCAAATAAAATTAAAAACACAAAAATATACCTCCAACCAAAAGCAAAAACACCAAAAAGGCTTTTAAGCATAGTAAAAGAAAGTAGAGGTATAGCCAGAGAAAATTAGGGGGCTGGAGGGAGGGTAACCAGGACTACTACAGTGAATACACTCGAACATCTACATTTATGGTAAGTGTACACAACTGTACTATGGTCTGTGTTTCATTGTTGCAGTCATTACATTTGGGTAGATTCCCAAAGCTATGGTTGGGAGGAGGAGTTTATACAGCAATACAGCATTAGGAGCAGCTATAAGGCCCTGCAGGACAGCAGTGGCAAAACCAGCTCTGGATTTAGAGAAAATTGGTAAATGATAATCCTTGGTGAAAGTATGTGCAGAACTCCAGGTAGCAGCTTCTAGAATATCCCTGGTAGGAACACCTCTGAGAAAGGCTGCAGAAGTAGATGCAGCCCTGGTGGAGTGAGATCTGATCCCCTGGGGGATAGATTTTCCATGGTGCTTATAGCAGAAATGAATGCAATGGCTTATCCATTTAGAAATAGTTTGTTTTGAAATAGCCTTCCCCTCTGCCCCAGCAGCAAATGCTCCCAGCAATTGTTCAGATTTTCTTCAAGATTTAGTCCTGTCCAAGTAGAATCTAAGTTGTCTGTGCACATCCAAGGAATGCAGAATCAGTTTCTCCTTTGTTCTGTGGACTGGGAAAGAAGGTTGGCAAATGAATGGATTGATTAAGAGCCAACACTGGAAACCACGTTGGGCACAAAGGATGGATTGGTCCGCATGAAAGATGATGAAAGGCTCCACTGCCATAACGGCCTGTAATTCAGATATCCTTCTAGCTGAAGTGACTGCTAAAAGGAAAGCTGTTTTCCAAGACAGAAATTTTAAGTCTGCAGTAGCAGCTGGCTCAAAAGGAGGCAGAGTGAGCTTCTCCAAAACAAAGTTAAGGTCCCAGGCAGGGGTGGGAGCTCTCCTGGGTGGTCTCAAGTTCTTCACCCCTCTGAGATACTGCTTGAGCAGGTGATGAGAGAAGAGGGGTGGTTCTGTGTTATAGTGAGCTGAAATAGCTGAAGCGTGGATTTTAATAGAGGAAAAAGACAGGTCCTTGTGAAGCATCTCAGTTACGTATTGCAAAATCTGAGGTAAACTGGGCGCTGCTGTGCTCATCCCTAAAGAATGGTTCCAGGCACAAAATATTTTCCATTTGTCAGTATAAGATTTTCTAGTACTAGGCCTTCTCGCCTCCAAGATGACATCCATCACAGGTTTACTGAGGGATGATGAGGGTGAATTTAAGTGATTAGCCAGGCTGCAAGGTTCAGTGTTGGAAGCTGAGGGTGCAGAATTTGGTTCTCCTGCTTTGACAGTAAGGAAGGGGTCTGAGGCAGGTGCCATGGAGATATTTGCGACACACTGTGCAGGAGTGGGTACCAGTGTTGGCGTGGCCAGTCTGGAGCAATCAAAATCATTTGTGGTTTGTCCTGATCGACTTTTAGCAGAACTTTGGAAAGAAGAGGCAGAGGGGGAAAGGCGTAAACTGATCATTTTTTTCCAGGTGAAGGACAGAGTATCCACTTTTCAGGCTTCTTTGTGGGGTGTCTTTGTGCAAAACTTGTCCAACTGGTAGTTCTGGGGGGAGGCAAAGAGATCAATGTCTGGGCTCCCCCATTTGCTTGTCAACATGTTGAAAATCCATGGTTCCAGTTTCCACTCGTGTGGGTCCATGAGATTTCTGCTTAGACCGTCTGCCAGTGTATTCAATTTTCCTGGCAGGAATTGAGCTTGTAGGTGCACTTGGTAGCTCAAGGCTGTGTTCCACAATGCCATGGCTAGTCTGCAGAGGGAGTAAGAATGTGTACCCCTCTGCTTGTTTATGTACCACATAACCGTGGTGTTGTCCGTCTTTACCATTAGTTGTCCTGGAAGAATGTAGTCCTTGAAGGCTGTCAGAGCATTCTGTACAGCTAACATTTCTTCTGATTGATTTGAAGGTGCATTTGATTTGGGTTCCATTTGCCCTGAATGCACTTCCCTGCCAGGTGAGCCCCCATGCATAGTCTGATGCATCTGTAGTTAGGGTTTGGGCAGCAGGGGGTTGTGTGAATGGCAGTCCCTTGTTTTGGTGGCAGGCCTCTGCCCACCATAGGAATTCCAGGCGTAGGGAAGGTACGATAGGAATCATTGTTTCCAGGCTGTGAATGTTGACTCCATAGACTTTTAAAGTACCACTGTAGTTTCCTCATATGCAGTCTTGCACACAGAATTAGAAGAATGCAGGAGGCCATCAACCCCAAGGCTTGCAGTATTTGTCTTGCAGATAGCAGGGTTTTTGTGGTCACTTGTTTGAAGTAAGTTAACAAATGAATTTGCTTCTCTGGTGTGAGGAAAGCCATCTGGGCAGTTGTATTCAAGCTTGTACCCAGGAATATAATCTGTTGAGAGGGTACCAATTGTGATTTCTTTTCATTTATGGTGTACCCCAGACAAGTTAGAACCCTTTTTACAAATGCCAGATGATTTAGAAGTATGCCCTGGTTTTCTGCCTGAATTAGACAATCATCCAGGTATGGATATATTTGAATATTTCTTTGCCTGCAAAATGCAATAACTGGAGCCAGGCACTTTGTGAATACACTGGGCGCAGTAGACAAGCCAAAGGGCAGTGCAGAGAAAGTACAGCTGTGTACCTACCATAAATGTAGATGTTAAGAGTGTATTCACTGTTGCAGTCATTACTCTTGGGTTACCCTGCTGGCAGGCTATCCTCAGTCGGTCAGAATTCCAAAGTGTAGGTCCGGCGTCGGTTGCCGTCGCCTCTTCCCTGACGTCAGTGCGCCAGGGGTATAAAAGATGCAGCCGACGCCATTTTCTTCAGTTTTTCTTGCCCCCGATGTCAGGTGCCCCAAATTGGTTGGCTGAAAAATAAGCCAATAAAAATGCATGCACAAAAATAACATTTCCTTCATCTACAAGCAAATACACCAAATATGTTGTATAGGATAGAGAAGTGCAGATAAGTCCCATCAAAATAAAGGGGGATGGTGGGTGGGTAACCTGGACTGCAACAGTGAATACACTCGAACATCTACATTTATAGTAGGTACACAACTGTACTATGTTCATCGTGTTTCACTGTTGCAATCATTACTCTTGGGTTGAATCCCAAAGCTGAGGATGGGTGGCTGGGCTAAATAGGATTAGGAGAGGCTATGAGGCCCTGCAGAACTGCAGTGGCAAAGCCTGCTCTGGACTTAGAGTAAAGAGGTAAGTGGTAGTGCTTTGTGAAAGTGTGCACTGAACTCCAAGTTGCAGCCAATAAGATATCTTTGGTTGGTACTCCTCTGAGGAAGGCTGCTGCTCTGGTGGAATGAGGCCTAATGCCCTTAGGCACTGATTTGCAATGTTGAAAATAGCAGAAACGGATGCAATGGCCTATCCATTTAGAAATAGTCTGTTTTGAGATAGCCTTTCCTTGTGATCCTGCAGCATATGACACTAAAAGTTGCTCAGTCTTTCTGCAAGCTTTAGTTCCGTCCAAGTAGAAGTTTAACTGCCTGTTATGTCCAAAGAATGCAGAATTTTCTCACCCTTGTTCTGTGGATTTGGATATAAAAGGTAGGCAAGTGAATGGTTTGGTTGAGGGCCACACTGGACACCACCTTAGGCATAAATGTAGGGTTTGTCCTGAGAGAAACCCTGTCTGGATGAAAAATGATAAAAGGTTCCACAGCCATGAGTGCTTGTAACTCCGAGACTCGCCTTGCAGAGGTTATTGCTAGGAGCAGAGCTGTTTTCCAGGATAAGAATTTTATACCTTCTGTTGATGCTGGCTCGAAAGAAGGCAGTGTGAGTTTTTCCAAAACATAATTGAGGTCCCAGGCCGGAATTGGTGCTCTCCTTGGAGGCTTAATGTTTTTGGCTCCTCTCAGGTACTGCCTTATTAGAGGATGAGAAAAGATAGGTGGTTCCGTATTGTAATGGGCTGAAATGGCACAGGCATGAATCTTTACTGATGAGAAAGAAAGGCCTTTGTTCAGCATCTCAGTTAGGTATTGTAAAATCTGAGGGATATTTGATACACACGTGTCAATGCCTTGTTCCTGGTTCCAAGCACAGAATCTCTTCCATTTTTCTGCATAAGATTTTCTGGTACTGGGTCTCCTGGCCTCCAAGATAACATCCATAACAGCTTTTGAAAGAGGAGTGTTCTGAATGGCTACATTATCCGCCATGCTGCCAGATTTAAGGTCCCGAGTTGGCTGTGCAGGATCGGACTGTTTTGTCGGGTCAGCAAGTGAGAAGTTTGTGGCAATATCCATGCTGGACCTTGAGACAAGCTCTTTATGATTGGGTACCAGTGCTGGCGTGGCCAGTCTGGTGCAATCAGTATCATTTTTGGCTTCTCTTGTCTGACCTTTAGGAGTACCCTGGGAAGGAGAGGCAGTGGAGGAAAGGCATATACCATTAGATTTTTCCAGCTGAAGGATAGGGCGTCCACTTTCCATGCTTGCTTGCGATAAATCCTTGTGCAAAACCTCTGCAATTGGCAGTTGTGAGGGGGAGGCAAACAGATCTATGTCTGGGTATCCCCATTTCCTTATCATGCTGAAACTTGTGGATCCAGTTTCCATTCGTGGTGATCCATGAGGTTTCTGCTTAGTTCGTCTGCTAGAGTATATGTTTTTCCTGGCAGGAATTGTGCTTGCAGGTGAACTTGAAAAGCCAATGCTGTGTCCCATAAGGTCATTGCTTGTCTGCAGAGGGGGTAGGAGTGTGTACCTCCCTGCTTGTTTATGTACCACATGACCGTAGTGTTGTCTGTCTTTATTAGTATCTGTCCTGGATGAAGCAGGTCTTTGAAAGCTGTCAGGGCATTTTGAACAGCTAGCATCTCTTTTTGGTTGATGTGAAGATGCATCTGGTTTGCAGGCCATGTGCCCTGAATACATTTTCCTGCCATATGGGCCCCCCAGGCATAATTTGATGCATCCGCTGTCAGTGTGTCTGGCTGTGGGTAAACTGAATGGCAGACCCTTGTTGTGGTGACAGGCTTCTGCCCACCATCAAAACTCCAGTTGCAGGCAGGGAATGAGTGCAATTACTGTCTCGAGGCTGTGGCAATGCTGAGTCCAAACACTTTTTAGATACTATTGTAGTTTCCTAATATGCAGTCTGGCATATGGAATTAGTAGAATGCAGGATACCATGAAACCCAAGACCTGCCGGATTTTCCTTGCAGATAAGTGGGTTTTTGTTGCCAATTTCTTGAAGTAAGTAGTCAGTTGCTTTTGTTTGTCTGGCGTGAGATACGCCATCTGGGCAGTTGTGTTTAAGCTTGCACCCAGGAATATTATCTCTTGAGAGGGCACTAGTTTTGATTTCTTTTCGTTTACTGTGCACCACAGGCCAATTAGTAATCTTTTTACAAACGCCAGATGCTTTAGAAGAATGTCTTTGTTCTCTGCTTGAATTAGGCAGTCATCCAAGTAGGGATATATTTGAATTCCTCTGTCTGCAAAACGCAATTACTGGTGCCAGGCATTTTGTGAAGACCCTGGGCGCAGTAGATAAGCCAAAGGGCAGTGCAGAGAATTGGTAATGCACTGAGCCAGCTATGAATCTGAGGTATCTTCTGCAAGATTGTCTGATTGGGACATGCAGGTATGCCACTTTTAGGTCCAAAGTTACGAGCCAAGCCTTCTTGCCCAGCATGGGCAGTAGCTGCTGTAGAGTCAAAATCTTGAATTTTGGAACTTTCAGAAACGTATTTAGTATAGACAGGTCCAGTATTGGTCTCCAGGTTTTGTCCTTTCTGGGTACTAGGAAAAGTCTGGAGTAAAATCCTTGCCCCTGCTCTTGTTGTGGTACTTGCTGAATGGCCCTCATGTCCATGAGGGCTGTAATTTGTTTTTGTGCCTCTTCCCATTGATTGTGTGGCAGGTCTGGCATACCTTTTGACCTTGGTAGAGTGTGAAAATGGAACCTGTAGCCGTGGGACACTATGTTCAGGACCCATTTGTCTTGGGTAACCATTTGCCAATTTGATGAAAAAAGTGCTAGTTTTCACCCTAAGGGGGCTGCCAAAAGAAAAGTGCTTGGATCTGGCAGAGGAAAGTCATTGGGACTGTTTCCTGTAAGGTTGTGATTTGTCTTCTCCGCTTTTGGAGGTAGGAGCACCCCATTGTTTAGGCCTGTGTGAGCCTTGGAGCTGAGATCTGCCTCTTTGTGGTCTGTCTGACACTGGAAAGGACCAATTTTTAGAAGGCCAGTTCCTAGTAAACCTGGGTGGCTGTACCTGTAAGAAATCCTTGACTGTCTGCATGGATTTTGCTTTATCCTTCATTTTTTTCAACACCTCTTCTGCTTTAGTACCAAATAAAGTATCATGCTGTAACGGTGCATCTAATAATTTTGCTTTAACATGAACAGGCAGATTCTGTTCCTTTAACCAAGCATACCTTCTAATAACAGAACCTGTAACAGCGGCCCTGCAAGAAGCCTCCAGTGAATCATAACCACATTGCAAAGTATGCTTTCCCACTTGTTCAGCTGCATGCAGTAAATCCTGTAATTCCTTGTTCTCTGAACATTCAGTATTTGTCAACAATTTCTGTTTAAGCAGTGACATTAAATACTGCTGATATTTAAGCATATGAAACTGACAATTTAAAGCCCTTACAGCCAAGGTAGCAGAAGTGTAGACTTTTTCCCCCCATCTGTCTACAGCCCTAGAATCCCTATCAGAGGGGACAGGGTTTTTTGCAGTGGAAGCTTTAACCCCTTTGGGACCCTGAGATATAGTTTCTGGGTCAGCAGTGGGGTTTTTATATAGGAATTTATGAGAAACCGGGACCCTGTAGTATATGTCTGGCTTAGCAGATGCAGGGGGTAAAGAGTCAGGGGACAGGCCGGACTCTGAAAATACATCATCTACAATGTCTAGAACAGGTGGAATAGCAAGGGGTCTGTGCTGAGGAAGAAGAAAGAAGTCTCTGAGCCTTTTCTTAGATTCAGAATAATCTTGGCTCTCCCAGTGCAAATACTCCCTCATGGTATGCAGGGTTTCCCCAAAAGAATAATCCTCAGGAGGAGAGGCTGAAGGAATGGATTCTCCAGCATTACAATCCTCATAGGGAAGCATGGAGTAATCCTGTTCAGAAGAGGAATCGGAGGAAATAGAAACCTGATCAGAAGAATCATTCTCTGTCTCTTGCCTAGGCCTCTTATCAGGAGGGGGGTGGGAGCCCCTGATCAAAGCCTCTTATCAGGAGGGGGGTGGGAGCCCCTGATCAAAGTAATTAGGTCTTCGGCCATTTTGAGCATCTGTTTTTAGGCATGGAAGACTGAGTAGGAGAATGCTGTACTTGTTTCTTTGTCTTTAGAGCTGCTTTAGTCTTTGAAGCTGAAGAAGGCTTAATATATAGTTGTGTAGGTCTGAAGACACTCTCAGAAGCCGATGCCTACTCAGCGGCTCCGGACCCACCTGAGGGAATGATTTCCGAATGTCCAATACCTTGAGTATCCAGAGGCCCAGTCGGCTCCACGTGGGAGTCGGAAGCGGCCTGTGGCTCCGAGGTAGCGGGCACCAGGGGCTGCGAAAGCGCCTCACTGCGAGCCGGCGACTGGCCTAACAGACGCCTCGTCGGTTTTGGACCTCGATGCCTATCCTTTTCCTTGTCCTTGCGTTTTTTGTAAACTCCGGTTGTCGGCTGTTCCGACAGCATAATATAATTAAATCTTCGGCCAAAGTAATGAAATGCAAAATCAAACCGATGCTTAATAGTGCGTTGGTTAAATCTAGCACAAAACCGATAGCTAGCAACGTTGTGATCAGGGCCTAGGCAAGGAATACAGTAAGAGTGAAAATCCTTATGAGGTATTTGCTTCCCACAAGAAATACAATTGTTAATGTTTTCTGACATCAGTCTGGAGCAAGAAAAGAGTTTCCCCAACGGGATACTTAGCTTTATTGAAGACTTCGGATGTGAAATTCGACTTAGAAAATCTCAGGAGTCGGCCGACCGGCACTTGCGAACTGCTTCTGCTTCGGGCATCGCGCGGCAAGAAAGACTGAAGAAAATGGCGTCAGATGCATCTTATAAACCCCTGGCGCACTGACGTCAGGGAAGAAGCGACAGCAACCGATACCGGACCAAGTCTTTGGAACTCTGGCTGACTGAGGGACCGCCTGACGGCAGGATAACCCAAGTGTAATGACTGCAGCAGTGTAACACGATGAACATCCTGGTGCTTTTGGTGTGTCTGGGTTTAGCTTGAGAGGATCTGGAAGGAGCTGGAAAAGACCAATTCTTAGTAGGCCAGTGCCTACTAAATCTTGGAGGTTGCACTTGTAAGATATCTTTAACAGTTTGCATAAATTTAGCTTTATCTTCCATCTTTTTTAGAACTTCTTCAGCCTTATTGCCAAATAGATGGTCCTGATTTAAAGGAGCATCCAACAATTTCATTTTAACATGATTAGGCAAAGATTGCTCCTTAAGCCAAGCATGCCTTCTAAGCACAGACCCAGTAACAGCAACCCTGCAAGAGGCCTCTAAATAATCAAAACCACATTGCAAAGTATGTTTTCCAACTTGTTCAGCAGAATGCAATACATCCTGTAAA